>NC_041395.2:49479780-49779780 GCF_900747795.2 Erpetoichthys calabaricus | reverse complement strand
AGCAGTGATATAAATAGACACAATTATAAGTGGATTCTTATTATTTTAAGGCTTAATAATTACATTTTCTAATACACGTTGCACTAATGATCCTGGTTTGTATTATGCATCAAGTACTTAAAATATACAAGACTGACATCCAAGCATTTAACTAAATTCAGCTGATTTTAATGAAGCAGAAGGAGGAGAATACATAAAGTACATGAATCAAATTAATAAAAATCACCATTGTCCTGTATGGGAGAAGCATCTGCTTCACATTGGTGCCAATTTAGACTAAATTCAGGATTAAATGGATATGAAAACTGTTCCAGGTATGATTACGCATGGTAAAGAAATGCAAATAAACTAGAAATTTATAATAAAGAGCATTCCTTTCATGTTTCCCTGCTCTTAGTTCACGGCTCTACTGCCACCCAGAAATCTTATTAATCAAGCGTGACTTTACATATGAATTTTATTTGAATCAACCAGACAATCTTTATTTGATATACCACAACGTGGCCACTACAGTCACTAACATCCTCATACAGTAACTAAGACCATTTTGATTTGGACCTTATACTACCTACAATAAGTGTCCAAAGAACAGAAAATACTATTTAATGCAATATAACAAACCATCAAATACACGTTTCTCTTCTTCACTATTCACCTTCCCTTCATCTCAAAAACTCCACCAGTGCCCACCTTACCAACATTTCCAACTTCCATGAGAATCTCAGACTTGAAAATAGGAAAGCAAAGATTCAATGTGTTTAATTTCCAGATAAGCAGACATGGAAATAATATCAAATATATGTAAAGACCTTGTAAGACAGTGGAATAATATATGTTTTCTAGTTGGAGGAGATGTTTAACTTGGCGACTGCAATTGCAGATATTGCTGCCTTAGCATGTCACATTATGTGACTAGAAGTAGGTTGTGATGAATTTCCAGCACAGTTTTACATTTCTTAAGTATTGCAAGCCAAACTCTCACTCCTTTTTCTAACAGCTAATAATGTGGTGCCAGGCATCACTGTCACCTGTACAAATACTTTCCAGGTATGGCAAGTTCAACCACAACATCAGACCTTTCTTTTTCCAATTCTGTATGGTATGTAAAACACAAGACATATGAGTCTCTCTTCTGTTTCCAAGGTCCAAAACACCCATGTCCTTTATTCCTTGTAGCTGTATTATATGCTTTATACTGCTGACTGACCGTTGTGAAGAAGCACAAGACTCGTATAAAGGTTTGGGGTTTCCGGCCCCGTATACTGTAAAAAACTGCAACAGAATAATGCACTATTAAAGTCATGCGTTCAACCAAAGACATTCATCCCTTCGCAGAGGGGAACTTAAATAAGGGGGGACTGGAAACTGGTGACTGGAATGCTGGGAGGAACCGAGGAGCATGGGGGTAATGACATCATCATCATGTGCCAGAGGAAGGGACGGAAACACGGAAGTGGTTACGGGTGGATTGAAATGGCATCTTGAGCGTGTTTACGGGGTTGTTGCATCAGGTTTTCTGCGGGAATAAAAGAAGAAAAGGTTAGTACCCCGTCTCCTACCCCTGGCAGGCTGTACGCTGTTCATCGGGTCTTTCCGCGGCCCCCCTAAGCGCGCGTTCGTGACATGACCCCCCCTCCAGCCCAGACCCGCTGGGTCGGGCGGCCCGAACCGAGAGGTCGTGGACCCGGGAGAGAGCATCAGCACTGGCCTGCAGGGCGCCCCGACGATAGGTGACGGCAAACTTGTACGGCTGTAGGTCCAAAAACCACCTGGTGACCCGGGGGTTCGTCTCCCGGTGAACAGCCATCCATTGGAGGGCGGCATGGTCCGTCACAAGGGTGAACTCCCGGCCCAACAGTTAATACCTCAGGTGCGTTACCGCCCACTTGATCGCGAGGGCTTCCCGGTCCACCGCAGCGTATCTCGTCTCCCGGTCCAACAGTTTCCAGCTCAGGTACACAATAGGGTGTTCGACACCGTCGATGCTTTGGCTCAGCACGGCGCCGAGACCTGTGTCCGAAGCATCGGTCTGGAGGACAAAGGGGAGAGAAAAATCAGGAGTTCGCAATATAGGTGCCGAGGTCAGGGCCAACTTTAGGTCACTAAAGGCTCGGTCAGTAAGGGGGTCCCATACCACATGCAAAGGGGCCCTCTTCTTCGTCAAATTAATCAAGGGTGCGGCCCTCTCGGAGAAACGAGGCACAAACCGGCGGTAGTAGCTCGCTAACCCCAAGAAAGCTTGCACCTGCTTCTTGACTGTCGGACGGGGCCATTCAAGGATGGTCTTAATTTTGGAACATTGTGGTTTCACCAGTCCCCCGCCCACCAGGTAGCCCAAATATTTGGCCTCAGTTAACCCGAAATAACATTTACGCGGATTAATATGGAGGCCGGCCTTTGCTAGCGTTAAGAGGACGGCGTAAACCTGCAGGATATGGTCCTCCCAGGTGCCGGAATAGATGACAATGTCATCCAGGTAGGCAGCACAATAAGGTTGATGGACTCTTAGCAGTCTGTCCACCAGACGCTGGAAGGTCTCTGGCGCACCATGCAGCCCAAATGGGAGAACCTTATACTGCCAATGCCCACTAGGGGTACTAAAGGCTGTTTTCTCTTTGGCGGATGCCGTTAAGGGAATCTGCCAGTATCCTTTTGTCATGTCAAGAGTAGTCAAATATTGAGCCGTACCCAGGCGCTCGAGGAGCTCATCTACGCGAGGCATAGGGTAGGCATCAAACTTGGAGACCTGGTTCAGACGTCTAAAGTCATTACAGAACCTCCAAGAGCCATCGGGCTTAGAAACGAGGACGATGGGACTGGACCAAGGGCTGTGGCTTTCTTCAATCACATCCAATGCGAGCATTTTTTTAATTTCCAGTTCCACCTCAGCTCGTTTTGCTTCCGGGAGTCTATAGGGGCGTTCCCGCACTACCTTTCCCGGGTCAGTCACGATGTCGTGTTCAATCAGCGAGGTGCGTCCTGGCGCCTCACTGACCACCTCCGGAATGGACAGGATGACTGATTCCAGTTCCCGTCTTTGGGGGGCAGTCAAATTGGGTCCGAGGTTAAGGTCTACCTTTTGCGAGAAAAGGGAGAGGGCGTTCCCTGGGGGGGAATTGTCCTCCCTGTCTCTCCAGGGTTTCAACAAGTTGACATGATATACCCTCTCGCTCGGTCGACGATTTGGTTGTTTCACCAGATAGTCAACGAGCCCTTTTCTCTCTTTCACCTCGTACGGGCCTAGCCAATGAGCCAATAATTTAGAATGAGAGGTGGGCATGAGCACCATTACACGATCCCCCGGCTGGAATTCCCGGAGGGTGGTGTTTCGATTATACAGACGCGCCTGCGCTGCCTGAGCCTGTGACACGTTTTCTTTTAGTAGTGGCCGAACTTTCGCTAAACGTTCGCGCATTTGCACGACGTACTCCAAAATATTGGGTGAGGGAAGTGCCTCTCCTTCCCAACCTTCTTTGAGCAAATCCAATATACCCCGGGGTTGGCGGCCATACAATAACTCAAAAGGGGAAAACCCTGTGGAGGCTTGTGGCACCTCCCGGTAAGCAAACAGAACCAGGGGTAAAAGTTGGTCCCAGTCCCTACCGTCCGCGTCGACTACCTTGCGGAGCATCTGTTTCAGGGTTTGGTTAAAACGTTCCACTAACCCATCCGTCTGAGGGTGATACACAGACGTTTTTAGATGCTTAATACGGAGTATCTTAGCAACCTCCCTGAACGTATCCGAAGTAAATGGTGTACCCTGGTCCGTTAGGACTTCTTTGGGTATACCTACTCGGGAAAATAGGAGAACTAGTTCCCGTGCGACATTTTTTGTATTAGCGGAGCGCAACGGAACCGCCTCCGGGTATCGGGTTGCGTAATCTACCATGACTAGTATATATTTAAAGCCACGGCTTGAAGGCAGCAGGGGGCCAACAAGATCGACTCCGATCCTTTCAAACGGGACATCGATGAGGGGAATCGGAATGAGTGGAGCACGGTCCCTTCGGGGAATCTGTCGTAACTGACACTCGGGGCAAGACTGACAGAAACGGCGGACCTCCGCATTGATTCCGGGCCAATAAAACCGGAGCTTAATTCTCTCCAGTGTTTTCTCGGCGCCGAGATGGCCGCCAAGGAGGTGGGCGTGTGCTAGCTCACAAACCTCCCGCCGGTAGGTTCGTGGCACTAGCAACAGCTTCCGTACCTCGCCTTCATGATCCGCCACTCGATACAACAGATCATTTTCCAAGACAAAGTAGGGCCCTGAAGGTATGGGATCACGCGGCGTGTCGCCGTTTACTGACACAATATTATTTCGGGCAACCTTTAGAGAGTCATCATTCCATTGCTCTCGTTTGAATGCGGCTGGGGTGGATTTAAACTGACTATCCACCCAGCACAACGGATCCAGGGGACTGGCGCTGACCCACTGTGCTTGAACTTCCTGTTCAGGGTCCGTCACCAAAATATTTCCCCCCCTGGAACTTCCGTCATCAATGGTTGCCGTAGAGCACGGCATGAGAGCCGCGGGGACGGCAGCCTGCCCGTCCATAATAAGACCCAATCCGGCGGCGGGAGTGACGACGGTCTTACCGCAATTGCTATTAGACCAGTCTTGTCCTAATATAACTGGAAAGGGGGGGATCGGGGAGCACGGCAACTTGGAGCCGTCTTGGTTCGCCCTTCCAGGTTATATAGCATTTGGCGGACCTATACGACTTAGTCTTGCCATGCACACACGTAACTTTCACTCACCGGGTCATCCACTGTTGCGGTAAAACAAAACGGCGAGCAACAATGGTAATGTTACTCCCGGAATCGAACAGTGCCACCACCGAGTGTCCATTAATCAATACCACTCCCGTGTTAGGAACAGCCAAGGGATTAGACAGAGCACAGTACCTTTCTCCTTTAACCCAGGTGCAATCCATCGGCTCCACATTTTGCGGACAGGCAGGCAGGGTATGCCCGACTTCACCATACTTGAAACAGCGCGGCAAAGCTGGGGTTCTTTCTTTGAGCTTACCTGGAGGTTCCCCACTGCGTCGGAAGGGCTCAGGGTTGGCGACGCGTCCCTGTCGGGTACCACAAGCAGACCTCTCAGCCGCCCCGCCTCGGTTCACCGCCAGTTGACGCTCCAAGACATCCAGGAGACTTTTCATGTCCGTAAACGGGTGTCGCTGGACCTGCTGGGCGAGATATTCTGGCATGCCATTAATAAAGCCCTCACAGGCTACTTGCTCAACTATATGTCGGCCTTGATTGACGTCTGGCCGTAGCCAGCATCCCATCTTGCTCCAGAACTCAAAGCCCTGGGCACGGCCGGGGCGATCGGGATCATACCTCCATTGCCTCCACTCACTCGCCTGCTGGTCCGACGTAATGCCGTATCGGCTTAATATTTCGACTTTTAGGAGGTCATACTGGGCGGCTTCCTCAACGGGTAGGTCATGATAGGCCTTCTGCGCGATCCCCTTCAGATACGGCGCCAGTATGGACGCCCATTCCACGCGCGGCCACTGGTTGCGAGAGGCAGTCCTCTCGAACGTGGAAAGGTATGCCTCTATGTCATCGGCATCTGTTAGAGGCACAATAGGAGGAGGAGGAGGCCGCGCGGGCTCCGGTCTAGCTGCTTCGGCTGCTGTGAGCCGAGTTTGCGCTTCCGCCAGTTCCTGCTTGGTGGCGGCTTGTTTCTGCTGCAGGGTGTGCAGCTGGGTCGCTAGGTTGGTAAGCACGGTATTCAGGTCCTGTCCTTCGTTCATATTTCAGACTTTTGTATCCTGCCGACTACGCCAGTTGTGAAGAAGCACAAGACTCGTATAAAGGTTTGGGGTTTTCGGCCCCGTATACTGTAAAAAACTGCAACAGAATAATGCACTATTAAAGTCATGCGTTCAACCAAAGACATTCATCCCTTCGCAGAGGGGAACTTAAATAAGGGGAGACCGGAAACTGGTGACTGGAATGCTGGGAGGAACCGAGGAGCGTTGTGGGTAATGACGTCATCATCATGTGCCAGAGGAAGGGACGGAAACACGGAAGTGGTTACGGGTGGATTGAAATGGCATCTTGAGCGTGTTTACGGGGTTGTTGCATCAGGTTTTCTGCGGGAATAAAAGAAGAAAAGGTTAGTACCCCGTCTCCTACCCCTGGCAGGCTGTACGCTGTTCATCGGGTCTTTCCGCGGCCCCCTAAGCGCGCGTGCGTGACACCGTTCATTGGTTCTCAGTTGTTGGGCACTCAAAGCCAGACCCGATGAATTAAGACAAAATCAGATTGTTGGGATCAGTCACAGACTGGTTGGACTGAGTCACTGGGAACGTCAGACTGCATGACTCCCTCTAACTCACTAAGATTATGTAAATGGAGTCTACGACTGAAAGTCACTGGAAATGTGTGTAATGTGACAAGGTGTTTAGAAATCTGGAGAATTTAGTGTGTTTAGAAGAGTATATTTGTTGACTTAGGAAACTTGGGGGTAAATTTACTGATAACAAAATAACTGAGGATATAACTGGTATAAATCATTGACGCTAAAACCCATTTTATCTGATAATGGTTTCTGGTTACTTATAATTGCATCACCTCCTGGAATTTATTCCAAATCTGAAAAAATCATCTTTTATCTCACCTTACATACTTAAAAAGTAATTTTTTACAGACAATCACAAAATATTAGCAACAAAGTGACAAAATTTTAAATCCCTCCATTTTAAATATCCTTCTTTCCTAGAGAGGGCCAGGAAGGGAATCAATCTTAATGATTTTATTTATTTATTTATGTTATTCATAACAAAAACTTTTGTTATTGAAGTGCAGGGACTGCTGTTGTGGAAAAATGTTCTTCAGATTACCAAACTCGCGTAGTTAAGGAAATTAAGATTCTGAAAATAAAAAAATCCAAATGTTTTGATATTCATACGCTAAGTGTTTTAAATATGCCAGGAGCCTAAAAATACTCCTTTTTGGTATTTTTGTATTTTGTTTTTGACCTGTTTGTGTCAATTCACAGCAAACATGTCACAAAAGATAGTCCAGGGGGGTATTTTTCATACGTGGATTAGTCGTTTAGCCGGATGTAATTGTTGACGATTTGGCCTGATCCTGGATCTGTCGGTTTTTCGAAACTCTTGCTGGAAGTGTTGTCATAGCAACACATCCTAATCCTCAAACCTGCTCGGAGCAGGTTTGTTCTACGTAAACAAGGATTAGTTTACACACTGTCACGCACGAGCGATTAGGGAGCAGCTGAGTGACCCGGTCTGTTGCGTAAAACACCCCGCGAGGGATCTACGGCAGTGTACTAACCTTTGTTTCTTTAATTCCTTAGAAAGACCGAAGCGGCAGAGCCGTAAAGAGCACCCGGAACAATCCCGAAAACGCACACTTCCGGGTGCATTTGTAAACACGGAAGAAAGTAGATGACGTCACTCCCAGAAACCACTGCAACGCCTCCCAGCATCCCTCCTACCTTATTTCCTGTCCAGCTTTATAAAATGTCCATCCTGCCCTACTTTTTTGTCAAAGTTTTGAGTTGTTGAACTTTCTTTTGACCAGAGATTTAATTTACAGTATACGGGGCCTTAAAACCCCAAACCCTTAATCTGTTGTTTGTCCTTATTTGACAACACGTAATCGGTGACGGTGCATGGTAGTCATCCAGTCATGGCTTCGCCGTTCATGAATGAGCGACCAATTGATATTGGTGCGCAAATTATACGAAGAGAATTTCATATAGAGAGGGTTTTGCACGATCGGCAAGATCCTTTATTGCTCCTGGAGGAAATTGTTTTCGAAAGATACCGGTTTAGCCGAGGGGGAATATTGTACCTCAAAGATTTATTAGCACCTTATATTCGAAGTCAAACTCGGCGAAGTCGGGCTCTCACAACCACACAGACAGTATGCATTGCTTTGAGGTTTTTTACAAGTGGCACTTTTTTATATACTGTAGGCGATGCGGAAAATCTAACTAAAAGTGCAGTTTGCCAGGCAATTCGTAAAGTCTGTTTGGCTCTGAAATATTTCCTTCGGGTTTTCATAGTGTTTCCTGGACACCTGCGTGTGCAGACAATAAAAGAGGCATTTCATGCCATTGCAGGTAGGTAATACACAGGCAAAAACACCCACAGTTCCATGAAGAATCTCAATCAGCCTAACATTCTCATTACCAGGATTTCCAAATGTGATTGGGGCACATGGGACTGATCAGAGTGGAGTTTGATCAAACATTATTTGGAAAATGTACCTCTCCTCCTGATAAATAATTAGACATAGTGTCTTCATCAAATATTTGACCTTCGTCAATATCTCGTTGGTCAGACACAGGTTCAAGGGATATGACATTCCCTGCAACTGACCCAACAAAAAAGAGGGCTATATGGAACATAACTATGGCACACATGGAAGTCAAATATATGCAATGACCATCCTTTACCTGAAATGAAGTGACCACTGCATCCTGCCACTGGTTCTGGGTAAGAGCTTCCCCCTGGAATGCCCTCAGAAACAGGGCGATGGGCATTTTGCTGGAGAGCCAACTCTTCTGCAGGGGTTAGGTCTGGACCGCGTGGACCTCCACCTGTTTTTTGCTGGTCTGCATTCTTATTAGCTTTAAAATTAATGTTTTTTATATTATATATGATTATTTATGTCAACAATTCTTTAAATAGTTATATACCAATATTTACCAGTTTGAAGTATTTTCTTGTACTTCACTTTAACCTGTTCCCATGTTCTTCTTGTGCTCACGTTTGATCTGGAATTATGACATATTAAATAATAATTAATCTGACACATAGGAAATGAAACGCTGCATTCAGTAAGTACAATGCACACTACTTAGCATTTAATTTGTCGGCCACTTTTTGCCAGCCGTCTTTTCTGGTCTGGGCTGCTTTTGCAGTGTTACCCCTTGTGCATATTAAATCTTGAAATTCTTCATGTCCTTCGAATAAAAGGTCTTGCGCCGCGTGTGTGAAAAAAAAAATGCGCCTATTCTTTCGTCATTTTGTTACAGCCTATCAAAGACTTGCTGATCATGTTTTCTAGACTCAATATATATGGGCTTTTCACTCAGCGTGGGCGCGCGCATTCATCTCGCATGATTAGATCCAGCTAGACTAATCTACTACACGGCTGCGTTTGAAAAACCAACCTATCCTGGATGAGCGTCACCGGCATTAACTTATCCAAGATGAGGCACCTGATCTCGGATGATTTAAGCGACGTACGGAAAATACCCCCCAGAGGAAGAATCTGAGAAAACAAGGCAAGAAAAAAAAAAAATATTAACAACCAGCAAAATCGATACTTATGAATCTCCAATAAACAACGAATAGTTCCCACTGCCAGGCCCTCCCAGCTCACATGTGAGGGGGGTTCCAAAACTCCATTCATGTGAATTTTTGAATTTGCCCCTATTATTGATTTTTTCAGGGAACCGTATTCATCTATTCACAAAAACCTCCTAAAATGTTTAGGTTTGTAGGTCATAATAGAGAAAAAAAAAGGTAGAAGTAATCGTGGTGCGTGCCTGTGAGTGAATTTCTCCGATAAGAACAAATAAGTGCTCATGGTCTATCACATTGTCATCATAGTATATTGGCAGTAGAAAGCTTCTAGAAGCTTGAAGCTCATCTTGGTGGTAAGTCATTGACTCAGAGAAGTGTCCAGAAGTGGTTTTTTCTAGGTTCAGACACCTACAAAAAAACATTTTTGGCTGAAGTTTGCCAAAATCTCAAGAGAGGTCACACCCCAAGTGCAAATGTAATGACTAGTTGCTTCACCATTACAGCACTCCTGTGCATCAAGGCACCAAGGCCATCCTCTTCATTGATGCCTAACTCTGGGATCGATCATGTGAATGCTCCACCCTATTCGATTGACCTGGCCCCATGTTATTTCTGTCTCTTCTCCAAAATCAAGGCCATCACATGTGGAAATTCAGCAAGAACTAAGAAGACATGACCAAGGCAGCAAATGAAGAATTGGCAAAGCTGAATAAAAGATGATTTTCAGGGATGTTTTGAAAAAACGGATCCACAGATTGCAAAAATGTATTGAGATCGGCGGCAATTATCTAGAAAAGAAGAGAATGAATAAGGTTTCTGAGGAAGAAAATAACTGGGGGTTATTTTTTTTATTTCTTTTGAAGTGATTGGGCATATCTAGCCAGAAGGAGGGTACAGCAGTGGCCCCACCCCTTAGGGTCCCACCCACAAAGGACATGGAACTTAAAAACATCTAAAGGGACAAAACACAATAATAAACTCAACAGAAATGTATAAAATATGACACATAATAACTCATCAATAAAATACATAAACACATGAAACACCATAACAGCCCAAGGTTATGCCTGTTTCTGAGGATGACCAGTAATGTCCAGGTCAGGTTTTTGTTTATCTTGAGGCCTGTCCACCCCTTTTTGCCATCATAAATGCTGCTCTTTACAACAATAATCTTTCTTAGATCTACTTAATCTAATTCAGTGTTACACCCAACAACACTGAGCACAAGGCAGGGCCCCTGCCCCAGTCACGTCAGTTTCAAATTACCCTATTATTATGCAGATGTGAATATCTTTAGGATAAGAGAGGAAAACCAGAATACATTCATTGAAACACTTGGGCAGTGCAAACTCCTATTCCTGAATGTAGAATTCAAAACAAGGACATATCATCCATGAATGTAACCACTGCCTCACCCCTTTTAATATTGTTCTGCTCCGTACTAAACTGAAATGTGTTTAATTTTGTGCTGCACATTTTTTTGGTCAAACAAGAGTTTTATGCAACTTCATTCTGAACTTGTATTGAATTTAAGTGGGAAATTCTAAATCTACAAGTGTGAATCACAAATGTTTCTGTGAGCAATACAGTTTCAAACAATGCCCTGTTACACTTTTGTTTCAACTGGTTAATTTAACCATATTATGATAATTGCAAAAAACCATTCCGAGCAGAGTTTTAAAATGCATGTACTGTATATTTGAATTTCAATGTGTGATCCTGATGCCTCCACTAGTGAGAATATTTTAATCTTCAGGAGTAAAGTGTCAATGTGTATAAGGTTGGTGTATTTTGCTTAGTTAAAACAAATCAAGTCACTTAAGTTTGATCGCTCTCTTATATTTTCTGTACTTCAGATTATGATATAGAATGTTGATCTGTGAGTTGGCAATAGGGTGATCAGTCTGAGTCAATGCAGAGAATCAGGAGTTAAGCTGATGGTTTCATACCCACCCTTGTCTGTTAAAATCAGTCCAAAGTGAATGCAATTTGTTCTTAATTACATAGGAAATTAAAATCTATTGCCATAATTAAACATTTTACTAAGCCTCAAAATCAGCTGCTCGATTCTAATTCCAGGCAATAAAACTATTAAAAAGAATAGGTAAAAACTGGCTAAATGAGTCATTCAGCAGACTTGGGTGACAGTAATGCCATTTTTGAAAGTGATGAGTTTGTATTTTTACCATTTTTTGGTCAGATCCCTCCCTGAGCCACCAGTGCCAACACCAGTTTGCTGTGGATGTAACTTATGTCAAAAGCTAGCATTTTAAAGACATCTGTCAGACTGACATACAGTAGTCTGCAGAGTGAACTGAAAATTATCTTTAGAATAAGATACACCGACAAAGACATTTGACAGCTTTGAGAAAACTGTATTATCCAGCCAGTATTTCACATCACGACCTGCAGTAAAAGTAAAAAATGCTTGGCAATTTGAAGCAATGATACTGCCAGGCCTGACTCTTCATAATTGGGAATGTGCACCTAGCAAAGATAAATCAATAAATGAAAGGTGTACATCGTGAACTCTTTTAAATAGAAAAAAAAATGTATAAATGGATGATTGTTTGAAAGAGCTTCCACTATGCAGTCTTATTAAAACCACATTGTGCAATTCTGCCCTGAAGGAAATCATTCTTACACTAGCAAAAGACAAGACAATGATTAGGAGGAATGGGGTGAAAGTTTTCCAGATCTGTTACTTTTTTGCCACAATGAGTTGTTAAAGGTGAATTTTAAATTCATAAAACAAGAAGGGTGACATGTTTGTAATTATAGAATCACAATATGATGTTATTCTTAATCATGCCATTCAGTCTAATGCATTGCATCAGTAAAAGAAATAATTTAATGTATCAACACTATAAACTCCCTGTGCAAACTGTAGTTCAAAGGGTTTTTCAGTCTAATTTAATTGTTGTGTAAGACAGTATAAATTTCACTTATGTAGACTCCATACCTCAAACATGAAATGCCCTGGCTATGAGCACATATACCCAAACGTTTGTTTGATTCAGTTATTGTTGCGTGTGCAATCTGTGACCCATTAGAGCAGAACATGTGTGTTTTTGTACAGCTAACTGTGAAGATCCCTTTAATATGCAGCACAATCTGGAGAGGTTCAACATGTGATACAAAATGGAGGGAATGTGTTATAGAAATGTGCAAATTTGGTGAGAAACAATGTGCTAAAAAATCAGAAAATTCCTCCCTGAAAAGCATTCTGACCTATTTCCATATCATGGCTTCCAAGCCAATTATCACACTGAATGTCTAAAACAATGTAGAAAAATTTGTTTGTTTAATTTGAATCACAAGTTGAAATGACCTGTCAAAATTGTAAAATGAGAATACCAAGTTCTCCGAGCATGCCAGACTTGAATATATCGTTGTTATGATAATTAAATTTAAGCGACTCACTTCCATTCTTCCATTTTGAAAAGCAACTTGATGATAAAAGCTTTACAAGAGCAGCTTGTATAAGGCAAGGACCTACTGTGGATGAGTAACACACTTCTAAAATAATTAATAATCACACAAAGAAAACTAACATGTTGATAAATTCCATACAATTTAACCAATAATGAATGCATTAAAGTTAAAAACAGCATGCGAGTAAACCACAATACGTAATGCTGAAGCATCTCCAGAAGTCAGTCAATGGATCTCTGAGTAGTAGGCATCAATGACAATGACCAAGGAAGGTCGCTGGTGATTACATAACCATTCCATGGTGCATCGAGTGACACAGAATATTAAACTTAACTGAAAACCAAAATAAATGTGTTGTTTATTAAAAATGAATATGCTTCAGTCTCAGAAACACATGACAATAAAGAACTGAAATTGAAATTGAGAAGGAACCTTAAGAAGTATTGACTACTGTATTCCAAAATAGCGATTCTTGAGTGTTACTGAAACTAAAGGAGCCTCTCCAAGGCAGATCACTCCACAACCTTGCAGCCTTACACTTAAAGACAAATTCTGATACTTACCCCATGTAGTTTGTACTGATGGCCAAGAACAATTTTAAACGTCATGTTTTTATGAAGAAAGCACAAAACAACGATTCTAATAGTGGCCAATGTTGGGCAATGTTAATCAATGGGGAAAAACATCCATGGAAAAAAGAAAAAGAATTCTCACGTTACTTGTGTCACATAATCCACATGTCTGCCATCCAGTACTATGCTCAAAACGTGCAAAATTAATGACTTTTTGTTAAAATATTTTGAAATAGTTACTTCCAGAATAAACAGAACAAATCATAAACTTGAAACTAAAAGCCTCAAGGGAGTCACTGTTTGAACTGTATACATAACTCTTGATCAATGAATGAGGGGAGTGGTGGTTCTTTAATTGAAAATGTGACACCCATGAGGCTTTTAGCTTTCTGTTTAGAATTTCCTGCATTTGTTCTGGAAGTAACTATTTAACAATGACTGGATAATTAATGTGGATTATGCAATGTGATTAATGTGAAATTTTTTTTTATAACAAAATCGTTATAAATCATTTGATGTTGTCCAACATTGGTCTTCTATAGGGTTCTGTTCTATGAGAATGCTGTTATGCTCTTTCTCCATGAAAACATGACATTAAAATTTTTGTTGTCCACCAATACAAACTACATGGAGTATGCATTATATGCAAAACCTTTCATGTTTTTGTACTTGAATCTGCGGTTCTGAGGTTGAGAATTCTGTTTCTATCATTTATTGATCAGAATTCTTAATGGTTTAGGTGTTGTGTTTTGTTTTTGCAACATCTCAAATGCTCTTTTAGGTCCGTAATCACAGCCATTTTGAGCTTCTGTTGTTAGGTTCACTTCCCCACATTTCTAGGGGCGAATGGCCTCAAAGGTCATCTAGGAGTTTATTTCCTTATCCGATCTGCAAATACTAAAACTATATCAAGAAACTTGAAACTTGAAATCTTCTTTCGTGTTTCTTTTGGATTTGACTTCTTACTCATTCTTTCAACCTCAATTTTTATCTCATGTTTTCACTTCACTTTCGCTTTGCTTCTCTATTTGTGATTTCCTGGCTTTGTCCCATTTTTATTTTTCTATGCACATCTAGGGGTTCTGCTCAAAAAGTTTACCTGCCAGTTCGTCATCATAACACACCCCTAGTCTCAGTCTCTTGTAGTTTATATTGTTTCTTTTGGCATTTTGTTGATTATTTATAATTATAGTTTGGCTTTGGAAAAGTTTGTGTTAATAACTATTCTTTGCTATTTTGTTTTACACTGAGTTATTTTAGAACTGTTATGGTCTAACCAGGCTTGCTCTCATAGATTATATTTAAATTGACTTTTTGTCTTCTTTGTTCAGTTTTTATTTTTGTTCATTTATTTGAATCACTTTTTATAATATTGTTCTGTTTATTTAATGTTTGTCTAATTTTGTATTTTCTATACATTTTTTCTTTTTAATTATTATCTAGTTTCTACATGTGTTTCTCAGTTCTCTCATACTCCTTATGCTTTGTGAGTTGCTTCCTGAGAGGTGGAAATTCCCATCCATCACTCCTATAAGGCAGTCTGGGAACTGAAGTCCTTTGTTGGTTCATTTTGAATGTGCTCTGGTGGTGTTGGTTTCTAATTGAGATTATTGTTTTCCGTTTTGTATTTCTGGCTTACTTTGACCTTTTACTTCTGAAATAACAATTTCATTTAAGAATTGTTATTTTAATTTAGTGCTTATCAAATTGTCTGTATGACAACTCATATTTTCCTAATTTTTAAAGCCTTTGTATTCTTTTTGCTTAATTAATTATTTGCAAAAATTGTTTGGAGGACTCTTTTTGTGCTCAAACCAAAAGTGTTTAAGAGTTTTCTCCTGTCTCTCCTGAGACATTTTGAATTATTGAGATTTCTTAGTATATTTTTGAACTCTGAAACTAACAGCACATTTTTGTCCAATATAGACAAAAGCCAGCCACTCAAGGAGAAAATAGGCTACCTCCTTGTTTACCACATGTAGACAGGCTGGTTGGAATTCATGTCTGTTTTCTTGTTTAATTTTAAAGACCATACATCAATTTGGTTAATTTATGAAAAAGGATCATAACAGTAATTATATTCATTTATTTTGTATTTGTATTAGCTTGGACATTGAGCCCAAGAGGGAAGGGAGTCCTGAAGGTGTATTGCTTAACAGCTACTTAAGGGCCCAAATGTTTCAGGCACGCAGCTAAGCATTAATTGTGACAGCTTTGTGGCTTTGTGATCCTTCTATTCCAAGTTTGTGGATTTTTTAAAATCATAACTGTTTTTGTAGTGAGTAGGCCTCAGGCCTTTGGAAGTACTCTGACTTTTTGGTTTTGGTTAGTTCGGAATCATTATATCTGAATCATCATTTACGTTGACAGATGTGATCAGATGAATTACAGTTTACTATGTGAGCTGCATACTTCAGATGGTAGTTCAAACAGCAAATCATGCATATCGGCGTGCGTAGAATTCACACTAAAACATGGCGTATGGACAAAAAGCGGAAATGTGCGTACGCACAAAAAGATCAAGACACATAAATCTGTGCATTCGCCAACTTCCATGTTATTCCGCTACATAAATACTGGTCATCGTGAAAAGTAACGCACGTGCACGCGCCTGCCGCCACTCCCAATCTCCTCCCAGAATTATGCTTCTTTGAATATGCAAATCAATATAAATAGCCCTTAAGCTCAGCGTTCTGTGAAAAGGCAATGGCAAAAGCGCAGGGAAAATAGAAGAATTTCAGCGAAGTGGAGGCAAGGAAAAACTTACTATTTGTTGGTTTTAACAGTGGCATAAACAACAAAAGGAAGTTGATCAAGTGACATAGAGTGTCGGAGAAACTCAAAAGCTGAAGTTCACAAACTCGCACAGTGCCCGAAATAAAAAAGAAGTGGTCAGATATCAAAGTCGCCGTGAACATGTGAGTCATAGCCCACTGTCTGAGTGTCATATGAAAGCTTATTAGGGTACAGAGAAAAGAAAAAAATAGGCACACAGTGGGGAAAAAACCTCAAAATGTCAACTTTAATCTCGAAATTTCCACTTTAATCATGTAGTTTATTTTGTCATTAAAGTAGAACATCATAAACTTCATCTTTAAATCATTTAATTTACTAGTTTCTCAAATACCATCGTAACTAAAGTAGCACGTTAAATGCTTTGTTTTGTATGTGTTCTATGTGCTCTATTTGTGTGAATCACTACGTGCTTCTTAAACGGGCTTTCTCTTCCTCTGACTGGACACAGAATCCATTACATTCGTATATTAGAGCTCTATGAATAATTAAAATACTGAGATGTATACTTGATATCATTTTCATGATGATAGGAGTTAAAGCATGTAAGGCTTTGAAACATTTGCTGTTTGACTGTGCGCATGGCTGAGGCAGCGTGTGCTTGATGCTCAAGAACACGGGGACACAGTTGGAAACTTGTTAAGGGTAAATTTCGCACATACATTAGGAAGTTTTTCTTTACATAAAGAACGATAGACAGAAGTAGTGTGGTAGACAGTAAGATGTTGGGGACTTTCAAAACTCTACTTGATGTTTTTTTGGAAGAAATAAGTGGATAGGACTGGCGAGCTTTGTTGGGCTGAATGGCCTGTTCTCGTCTAGAGTGTTCTAATGTTCTTCTTCTAATGTACCGATAATTCTCTTTCCAATCAGCTACTGTAGAGCTGTGATTCCACACTCAGATACAGTGGGATAAATACTCTGAGTGGTGCATTGAGAGTAACAATGCTAAAGCAGCTATGGTATTTGGAATAGTTTGGCCATTCTGTGAACCATTATATTGTTACAGGTTAATTACAATCAGATGCCTTAAACTATTAAACAATATGCGGTTAATTTCAGTGTATATGATAAAGCTGCGTCAGGGATGTGGATCTAAAAAAGAAAGGGAAACCACACTGGAACAAAAGCACTGCTTTGACGCTGGGTGCCACCAGTTTGCAAAACCGAGAAGAGAACTTGTGTACGCCATTGAGCGATGTGAGCGTGGAAACGGGCTTACACAACATTTTTGTGCGTATGCACCGTTTATACATGAGGACCCAGGTCACCACGCTTCCATCAATGCTTAATATTTGTACAATGTTACTAAGCACATTTACCATTATTTTTAGTCTGCTAGATCTTTTATGTTTGTATCTAAAATTTATTTGTGTATTTTTATTTGATACTGTTAAATATTTATTTATATTTACAGTTATTTTGTTCACTTTTTTAAAAATTTGTGCCAACTGTGTTTCTGTGCCATGAATTGTATTGCCACTGCATATATTTATGTTGTTGCACCAGGGGGGATTAGTAGCAAGCACTTTTCATTGTACTGTAAGGCATAAACTGAACAGATTAATGCTGCCTGGCATGAAATAAGTTATTCCCTTTCACCTTTTTTCAAGTTTTCAGTTCAGTACTATATTACATTTACAGTAGGTGGTGCTGTTTTGTGGTCTATTATTTTATTTAGATACAAAATACTAATGTTACCTCTCAAGTACAAAACTGCATTAGACTATATAATACACTACTAAGACCACAGTATTGAGTATTGTGTGCAGTTCTGGATGTATAATGCAATTCATATAATTCACACTAAACCATGATGTACAGACAAAAATAGAAATGTGCGTATGCACAAATAAATTCAGATGAATACAACTGTGCATAACCAAAGTTCCACATACTTTCACTTTATAAATCCCAATCAACCTGAATTTTAACATACATGCACACACCTACAGTGCCACCTTGACTCATCCCAGAATTATGCCTATTTGAATATATAAATCAATATAAATAGGCCCTTCTGTTCAGTGTTTTGTTAAAAGACAATGGTAAAAGCATGTGTGAAAAACAAGAATTTCAGCAAATGAGAAATGTGAACTCCTACTCAATGAAGTGGAAGCAAGGCAAAAACATACTATTTGGTGGCTTTAATCTTGAAATTTCCACTTTAATATCATAGTTTATTTTGTCTTTAAAGTAGAAAGTCTTAAACTTCATCTTAGTCAATGTTTCATTTACTATAGTTTCTCAAACCCCATCATAACCAAAGTAGCATGTTAAATGCTTCATATTCTATGTGTTCCCTGACCCAGTCATGCTTCTTAAACCGGCTTTCTTTTATGCCAACAGGAGAATCACAGGCAGTGATCACCACACAGAATACATTACATTCATGATATTACAATTCTCTGAACATTTTAGAATACTAAGATGAAATGATTTAGTGCATGTAGTAAACATGTGGGGACACGGTCAAGTCAAGTTGGGGAGCATGCAATGGTACAGTGCGTTGCCTCACCCACTACATGACGAAAAACACGGGATCCCGGTTGGTAACCCCTCAGGCAGACACGCAGTCCAGTCCCACCCTATGGAAATGACCCTCTATCTGCTGCAGCCAGGTGTTACGTGGGCGACCCCTAGGCCTGGTCTAGCCACTTGGGGCCCCAACAATGAGGATCCTACGAGCTGGATCACCCGCAGGGAAACGCGCCACAGGGAACACAGTGGCACAGCAGTAATGATGAGCTGGGGCCCCATTTAGGGATTGTTCCTGCCTCACGCATGATGCTTGCTGGGATGGGCGTGACCCTAGATGGAATAATTTATTGCAACAGTACTGTCTCTGTCAAACATACCAACTCCCAATTCCTGTTCTTCCGTTTTCTGTCTCTATGTAACCAATTGCTACATAATAAGCATCTGTAATAAATGTAAAATTAGCTGTAAGCTTAGAATGCAGACTCCTCAAAAGTTTTAAGGAACACTGAAAATATTTGTCATACATGTTTAATTATTCCATCCATCCTATATCCAGTGTTGTACCAGTCCCAGCAAGCATCGAGTGCGAGGCAGAAATAATCTCAGGACGAGGAACCAGCTCAACTTAGGGTGAATAAGAACACACAAATACGCTAGAAGAGTCAGTTTAACATCACCAAGTCTCCTAACCTGCATGCTTTTGGAAAGAAACTGAAGCACACAGAGAAAATCCACCAAGAAAACATACAAACTCCAGACAGGGGACACCTGAGATGTGATCCACTTACTAAGAGGCAGCAGCACTTCCACCACACCACCATGCCCCCACATGTTTAATTATTAACAGTATACATTATTTAAATGAAGTTAACAATTTATCATACATACTTTAATGCATTTCATCAAAATGAAATGATAACAACTATACATCCTAGCATTCTAACAACACACAGGATAGCTCTTGTAAATTGAATTCAACTTAGAAGCCAGTCATCATTATGGGACAGGAAATCAGTATGGTCTCTAAATATGCAATCTCTTCAAATTCTTCCATTTGTAGTGTCTTCTAACAATGCTAAAGCAGCCATGGTAGTTGGAATAGTTTGGCCATTCCATGAACCATTATATTGTTACAGATTGATTACAATCAAGTGCCTTAAATTTGTAAACAATATGCAATTAATTTCAGTGTATTTGATAGATCCCACGTCATGGATGTGAATCTAAAACAGACAGGGAAACCACACAGAAACAGTAGCACTGCTTTGACGCTGGGTGCTGCCCATTTGCAAAAGTGAGAAACATGTATACACATGGTCTGAGGCTGCAAGAAAATGTGCATGGCTTTACATCAAATTTAGTCTTTATACACCTTGATGTGTGCGAGGGAACAGGCGCAGGCCCCTGGTCAACGCACTACAAGAAAGACATAGCAGCACTTGAAGCTGTGCAGAGGAGACATGCATTTTCTCCAGCAGACGGAAAGAATTAAACCTGTTTAGCAGGAGAGGGGACTATATGTGAACAGTTGTCTCAACCTCATGGCAAATCATGTAATCAAACTCACCAGTAGAAATTAAGGAGAAGTGCTTTTAAGAGTTAAGCCAGGAGGCACTTTATTCAAAATGTTATGGGAATCTAAAAAAAAATACTAAAGCATGTAGTAGAAGCACAAAGCTTGACAAAATATAAGAAGTATCTAGGTAAGATATTGGCTCAGCTATGCTGTAGACAAGCTTGATATACTGAATGGTCTCCTCTTGTTTGTCAAACTTCTTTAGCTCTTAGTTTCTTATATAATACATATTACTTATGCTATTTACTGTACACCCTTGTGGAATGATTTCTTCCAGTTTCCAGTTTTACATCAATAATGCACATTTTCAATGCTCTTCACAATCAAATTAAAGCTTGTTCTCCACTAATAGGACTCAAAGATAAAATAAACTTCTGTCAAACTCTACAAGATTTCAGGCCTGCATAGGCCCAATGAAAAGGAGTAAGGTGCTCCAAATTCCAGAAAAAAAAACTCAAAAAGGTAAGAGGGAGAAACATAAACTCCCTTAACCAAAATTAGAAAACATAACAGCGGGGTGCGCTGATTGTCTCTCTTAGTCTTTTGCAGACCATTAACAGGAAATCCCACAGGATTCTGGCACCAATGACATCATCGCTTCCAGTCCTGACAATGTCACTTCCAGTTCTGGAGGCAATGATGACGTCACTTCCAGTTCCTGCCCCGATGGTGTCATTTCCTTTACCGGCCTTTAAAGTCGCCATCTTACCTCCATAATATCAGCACTATTTTGGACTCAAACCTGTGAACATCTCTGTTCAATTTACTTCAATTTTGCATCCTTGAAACAATAGATGGGTGGCTGCCCTAAACCTTTATAATGTCTGTGACTCATCTTTGTGGCAGAAATAATCATATTACTGAATATAAAACAAGTCATCTCCAAGACAACAAATCCAAAAATAGATCCTTAAACAGGAGCAAAGGGTCTAAAAATCAGATTATCACAAACAGGTACTTCCATTAATCTAAAATAGAAAACAAAAAAACAGAGATGGTAACTAATACTGTAATGGACATGAAATGGTCTGCTGGCTGCAGCTCAATATATAGAACAAAAGACATATAGCTAAAGAAACAAATATTAACATAAAACAATAATTTAAATATACATAAACAGTAAAGAAAAAGCATAATTAATAACATCTCCATGATAATATTTAAAAACAAACAAAAAAAATGCATAAAAAGAAATGCCATTTAAGCAAAAGATGAAACCCTGGCTACCCCATCACATAACAGGTAGGGTTATAAAATGAATATATAAATAGTTTATTCTGGTTTAATTAATGAATTAATTAATTTGTATTACTTCTGACACTTAATAAGAAAAAGTACCATTATTCATATTGGTATAACCCTAAGTGTTTTTTTAGCTTCACATTTATTGTGCCAGTACTGTTACGATATTTTTAGCTTGCATAAGTTACACATAAGACATGTAAAATTTTTTTGAGGTTCAAATCATTTTTACAGAGGCTTTGAATTTAAATATACCAATGATAACCCTGTAGATTTTTTAAGCAAATGAGATAAGGTATCTTTATTTTCAGGCTTTTAACACCTCGAAAATACCTCAGAGCTTCATCAGGATCTATTATGTAAAGACTAGCATAGACTGGAGCCTGGCCTTTGCTTGGGTGTAGTCCACCGATAAAATGATGAAGATACAGTAATCCCTCCTCGATTGCGGGGGCTGCGTTCCAGAACTCCCCGCAAAAGGTGAAAATCCGCGAAGTAAAAACCATATGTTCATATGGTTATTTTTATATATTTTAAGCCCTTATAAACTCTCCCACACTCTTATAAACATTTCCCGCACAATTATACAGCATAAACCCTTTGTATTCTCTTAGACATTAGGTAAGATTCATTGAAATTATGTATGTAAACACACTGTTTATATACAGTAAAACCTAAATATTATTTTAAAGATATCGAGTGTCTCCGATATCACAATTGTTACAGCCATTATGACAGACAGGCCACCAGCAATAAATACGTACAATGCAAGAAAAATTGTATACAGTAAAATGTGTGTACAGTGATACTAAACTATGTACATGTAATAAGTACTGTACGTAGAAAATTAATTATGTCACTCACCAACAATGACACGGCGATTTGTCCGATAACGATAAGTTTAATTTTACTGCACAACAAAGGAGAGCATTACAGCTCTTTTAAAGGAGCCTCTTCAGGCGACTGTATAGCACCGCAATTGTTCTTCTTCCGGCAGTCATCAATCCAAATCCCTAAAGCAGATTCCATCCGGACTACCGCCTTATTACATGCACTTACAACTCGTTTTGCGCCCTGGTTAAAGGACATTGCGGCCATAGATCTTATATTCTTTTCCTCCTTTTAAAATAAAAAAGAATCGTGGACTCATTGATGCCGTAATGGCGTCCTGCAGAGGTGTAGCTGTTCCCTTCCTTCGATATATCCAAAACTTTTACCTTTTCGGAAATCGTTAGCATCTTCCGTTGGTGCTTGGGCACGGCCCCTGAAGCAGTAGCAGGAGCATGTTGATGCTGAATGAGCGAGATGAGACTTCCTGGTTAACGCAACGGAATCGAATTCTGTGCTCCGTGGCTGAGCCAATCAGCACACAGGAACTTAACTGCGTGCTCTGATTGGGTAGCTTCTCAGCCATCCGCCAATAGCGTCCCTTGTATGAAACCAACTGGGCAAACCAACTGAGGAAGCATGTATCAGAAGTAAAAAGACCCATTGTCCGCAGAATCCCACGAAATAGCGAAAAATCCGGGTTATATATTTAGATATGCTTACATATAAAATCCGCGATGGAGTGAAGCCGCGATAGAGTGAAGCCGCGAAAGTCGAAGTGCGATATAGCAAGGGATTACTGTAAATATGAATTCTGAACACGTATGCATCGTGTCCTGGGGATTATCAATAGAGACTTACCACTGATGCAAAGGATAAGGAGCTACTGATACTTCTTATGTTTTCTAAATAGTTTCTTCTTTCACTTCCTCTAGAAGTTATTACTTCTGGTATTCAGACAGAGTAAGCTGAACTTTTACATTTTTGCAACACATTCTTTTGTTTTCATCATTATAAAGTACAGGATTGCATTGATGAAACTTTCCTAAGTACTGCTCTCCAAATAAATATTGAACTAAGGATATAAAAGCAATGATTGCACATGGTCGGAAGTTCTGAGTATTTGACAATCTTGTTTGTTTGCATGCATTTCTCTCTTGTTCTCATTCTTGCATTCCGCATGACTTAGTCTTGCGTAATTATAAGCTATCGTGTTTGCCTGCTGCTCAGTTCCTCCATATTCAGAATTACTTTGCTTTGCTAAGTGCTTCAGTGTCTTGTCTTCTTATTGTTTTTCATTCTTCATTACTTAAGTGTCTTTTGTGATTTGCTTGGTGCTCAGAAAATGTCACTGCTCTTCTTCTTCCTTCCATTATAGTGGTAGCACTTTGTTTTGTGATCAGTTTGCCATAAAAACACAAGTACAAGTCACCTTGCCTTTGTTTAATAATGTTCAATGATTAGTACATACTGTACAACAAATGCAAAAGATGTTTTGATTAGCACATTGTTTTTGGAAGGTAACATAATTAGCCTTTGGAGTTATGGGGTGGGTTGTGTGACACAGAATGCGCAAAGTAAAGAACAGTTAACTCTCCACAAGTTATTTGCATGTGTAAGAACTCAGATTTGATAATGAATTCTGAACACGTATTTGACAATCTTCTTGATTGTCAGCATGCAGTTCTCCATCTTTGTCATGTTGTGTTATGTATCTCACAACTGATGCTCAGCAGATTGTGCTGCTGTTATTCTTGTTATGGTTTTCTTCGTCATGTAATTCACCTCTGAGATTTGCTTGATGCTCAGCAGATGTTGCTGCTCTTCTTTCTCTTTCTACCATATCACTTCCTTTAGTAAGTTATTTGCTACAATAAACCCATGACCTCAGCTTATTTTGCAGAGTTTGCTGCTCCCACAAATGCTTTGAACTTCCAGAATGTATCAGGTCATAAGCTTTCGATTAAAGCCAAGATCAAGGTTCTAGCCCCAGTAGCTCACAAGTAATCACTTCATAGATGGTCAGACTTTGGAATTTTATGTAAATGCATTGTTTTCTTTGTTTTTTTTTTTTGGTTGAAAAGTTATTCATTTTTATAATTACTGTATTTTGAAATTTTCTGTGTGATCATTTTGTTTTTTCTTGGCTCCAAGTGACAATTCGTAACTGGAGGGTGTGGTCCCATTAGTCATTGGTGCAGTGCTTTATAAGCCAGCACTGGGTGTTTTTAAACTTCACATGATTTTTTTTGTTATTTACTTTGTTTAGCAATGTAGTTTGGCAAAGACCTTTACTACTCCTTTTGACTATCTGTTGAGCTTTTTGATATTTCAGTATTTTTCGATCTCCTGGTTTTGACCTTGCTTGTTCCACTTTCATGTCTTAATCTTCCATTCCATAAATCCTTTCCCTTGTGGCCTGTCTAATAACCCTCATCTGGCAGAAACGGTGTTTTCTTTTAACTCCTTTATTCTAAAAAGAATCTAACCCCTGCAATCACGCTCAGCAGTTTTAAATATCAAAATGTCTTTTCATCATCTATTTAGCATTGCCGGGGCAGGACCCTGCCTGCTCACTTTTTAATGCATTCATTATCACTCTGTTGGATTACAGCAGATCTGTTCTTACTGAGAGAGCAACCTGATTTACAGCAGGTTAAAGTCAAACTGACTCGGACCAAACTCAGTGAACACATCAGAGTTCAGATGGCTTAACTACACTGACTTTTCATCAGTTAACAAATTACCACCATTCCAAAGCCTTGTGGAAAGTGCTCTTTTAATTTTGAGGTTTTAACACTCTGTAACTTTCTATTTCTACATCTAACTATGAGGCTCAGGCAGAGTTAACATTCCAATTGCACGAGAAAATCAACTTTTATTATCATTTTATTTCCTTCATTTTGTGATGCTTCTATATTCAAGTGATGTACTATTCCAAAGTGCAGTTTATCAGTTCTTACTGTCAAGTCACCCTCATGCACACACACACACACACACACACGCACACACACACACAAACACACACACATGCACACACACACACACACACACACACACAATTACCCCTGTAGATGACAGTAACATATCCTCAGTGGAACAGCAACCATTACAAAGGCCATTCACACACACATCCACACTTACATAGAGCCAATTTACAGTTGCTAATTAACCTAAAGTGCACATGTTTAGAATGAAGGATGAAAAAAGAAAGTGTAGGTTAGAGAGCTGCACATATTACCAAATGCAAAACAACATAAGGATTATCAGGAAAATGGAGATAATGAAATTCAAAACTAATATATATTAACTTAAATCAGATCTGATGAAAAACAGTGGAAGCTTGTGATCTGGTGGACCTAGTCCAGCTGCCAGAATAGTGTTTCCCTAGTTCAGTGGCATCACACTCAGTTTCTTTGAGGGCCAAATATAACACTTTACATACCAAATGCAGGCCGGAATATATCAACAAACAGCTCCTGCCACATTTTCTTTATAAGGAAGACACACAGGTACCTTTCTGTTCATCACAATCATATAAGCAACCTCATGCCTGTTTTGAAACTGTCTCCTCTTGTTCTTTTCTTGGCCATTGGGTTACGAAAGATACCAGGGCCTATGGAACTGAAAAAAGTATGGAGTGGAAGAAATGACGTCATCATCAGGGATAGCTCTAGCATTTTTGTTTCCCTAGATGAAGCTGTAAATGCCCCCTTTCCCATCTCCTTCCCACATCTATAATATAACACAATCTAATAAAATACTAAGGTCTATGTGTCCACTCCCTCTGAGGAATCTGATTGGTCAGTTTGACTATGGTGATGCGATGAAAGAGTAAGTGCGACTGTGAGATGCACCATTTGGAGTAAAGGCGTATTAGGCATGCTGAAAGAGTTGCCTTCAAACGTTCACACAATTTAGAGGAAAGGCGCTGAAGGTACATGTTGGGCAAGAGATAGCAAATATTTTTTTAATTATTATACTACCTGTCTTCTTCAGGTACTGTTGCTAGTTTTTAATGCATAATGGCAATGAAAACTAGCAGTTTACTACATATGTAAGGTAAATTAATATATATTTGACATAGTATTTTAGCAAATGATAATATTTTTTTTGCAAAATGTGTAGGTGCAAATAATATATAAATATAACAATATAATATAATGGGTAGGTTATTTGATAGATGGTAGCTTTGTTTTTACAAACAGAATACCAGCTGTAAACAACAAATAACAATTTGTTTAATAAAAAATGGCATACAGTACATGACGGCTACTTTGTATGGTTGTACATAATTTCTACAATTTTCACAAATTGTTTACATTGATACAAAGATATAATAATAATAATAATATATAACAGGCATTATATATATATATATATATCCATCCATCCATCCATTTTCCAACCCGCTGAATCCGAACACAGGGTCACGGGGGTCTGCTGGAGCCAATCCCAGCCAACACAGGGCACAAGGCAGGAAATAATCCCGGGCAGGGTGCCAACCCACCGCAGGACACACACAAACACACCCACACACCAAGCACACAGTAGGGCCAATTTAGAATCGCCAATCCACCTAACCTGCATGTCTTTGGACTGTGGGAGGAAACCGGAGCGCCCGGAGGAAACCCACGCAGACACGGGGAGAACATGCAAACTCCACACAGGGAGGACCCGGGAAGTGAACCCAGGTCCCCAGGTATCCCAACTGCGAGGCAGCAGCGCTACCCACTGCGCCACCATGCCGCCCTATATATATATATATATATATACAGTGGAACCTCTGTTCACGAATGTCTCTGAACACGTACAAATCGGGTTACGACCAAAAAGTTCGCCAAACTTCTGCATCTGTTCACGACCACACACTTGGTATACAAACAAGCCAGTTTCCCTTTCAATTAGTGTGCGCCGATGATTTCCGCAAGTGTTCAGTCTCTCCCTGTGCATTCCCTGTGCAGCGAGCGAGACAGAGAGAGAGAGAGAAAGCGCAAGTGAGCGAGAGAGCGAGACAGACAGACACACATGCGAGAGAGAGACAGACACACACGTGCAAGAGAGAGAGAGAGAGACACACACGCACGCGTGCACGAGAGAGACACACACACGAGAGAAGGAGACACACTCACACACACACACGCACAAGAGAGACACACACGTGAGAGAAGGAGACACACACACATACACGCGCGTGCGCGAGAGATAGAGGGCTGGCATAAGACCTAGAAGGCAGTTAAAGAATGCACCAGGCTTGTTTTTAAAGAGACTGATTCCAGAATTGTTTTAACCTCGTTGTATTTAATGAACACTTTTTTCTATTGGATTTTAACCTCCACTTCACTTCTGTTTACAGCGATCAGTTCGTAGTGTGCATTGTTGCAATGTTACTTTTCTTGGTTGTTTATTAAATTATGTATTTTTCAAATGTTCATTTTTTTCCCTGTGCTTAAAACTCATTAAAAAAAAGTGTTTTTAGCGAGCGGTGCTTAGCGCTATAGCACAAACTCTTACAATGTTAGTTTTCTCTGTTGTTCAAGGTTTTCTCAGTGTTATTCAATGTTTTTACATTTAGTTTACTATTACGCTGTGCATTCTATAGTATAATTAACTATATTTGTACTTAAAAATCTTTAAAAAATATATATTTACATACAACTCGTAGGGTCCGGAATGGATTAATTGTATTTACATATAATCCTATGGGGGAAATTACTTCGGGTCATGACCAAATCAGGTTATGACCAGAGTTTTGGAATGAATTACGGTCGTGACCCGAGGTTCCACTGTATGTATATATATATATATATATATATATATATATATATATATATATATATAGTAAGACGCTAGGGGTCACTGTATCCCCTTTCAACCCAACTGACACATACAATGAACACAGGGTAAAATCACCAAGAACTTGTTTAATTATTTTCTTCTTGTTTTCCATGCCCAAAAGCACCTCTGCCACCATAAACTGGCAAGTAACAATAATAATGATAACAACAATATAATAAAGCACACAAATCTCTCCACTCCTCCTAGCAAACTCTGTCCTACTACCTCCCAAATAGTCCTTGACCCAGAAGTGCTTCTGTCCTTCTGACCATGTTACTGGAAAAAGGAAAGGAAAGTATGAGTCCCTAGGTGCTTTAACAGCTCCTCCTGGTGGCACTCAACAGGGTTAAGAACCCAAACTCCAAGTCCCAGGATGCCCTGTGGGAATCCGGGGCACCGCCACACTGTCAGGGGAACTGCCATCTAGCGTTTTGGGGGAAGCAGTGTCGGCAAGTAAGTGCCATCCCCCATCCTTCCATTCCAGGGGTGTCCCAGCCTGGTTGAGCTGCCGGCCGTCCATCACTTTATATATATATATATATATAGTGTGTGTGTGTGATTGTAAAGTATATGCTGACCAGTTCAGTGATCAAACAGAACTCCACCCTTGGACTATTTTGATTCCTCAAATTTAAAGGATTTATAAATGGGCACATAAGCGATCCTAAAACCACTCATTGTGGAAGTTTACTGTGTTTAAAAAATAAAGAAAGAAACAACAAGAAAAAACTATGCATTCAAAATGCGCAGTCAAACCAATGACAAAATAAGGGTGGAAGAGAAGATAACGGACATATTTACTAAAAAAGACACATAGTAAAATGGAAACAAAATTTATCAACCTGCACCTGGAGAAAAAAATGAAAGAAAGTTGTTCAGTAGAGAGCGCCTGGGTACATTGCCAGTACATTGCACACTGAGATTTGGAAGACCACCTGTAAAGGGTGCCCTGCTCAGCACAGGAAGTGGAAGAGGAAGACCACATTTGGAGTTAGTCACGTAAGCAGCGGAAGGATCAGTAGTCAGCATTGACTAATGTCCAGCTTTACAAAGTGAATGCAGTGGCGTGTGTGAGGTCAAACTAGCATTTCCTTAATGAGATGGTGACATCTTTCACATTTTGTTAAAACATTAAAGTTCTTTATGGTAGTGCAGCATCTCACCTTCTTTATACTTTCTCTTGTTGGGTCATCATGAGCAGCCCATTTTTGTTCTACTATAGCATAGTGGCTGTGGTGTGTTATGCTCTGGATAAACACAACAATCACTAGAAATATAAATGTCAATTACAGATAGAATTTATATATGAAACACACATTAATGGTGGGGTTTAAGGAAACGGTCATCATAAATCACATGCAATATGTTCTGAATATTGATGATGCAGGCCAGATTATAAAGGTTCAAGGACTGGAGCCCATGGGCCTTGAGTTTGACATCCCTGCCATAGATGATCATAATCTTCCAAGCAATGGAGGAAAGTCGCCTAAAGCAAAGTGAACGCAAATAGAAACAAAGTGTTGCCTTGGTTAAATCCTCAATAAAATGGAACTTACAGAAAAAGAGAAAGGGGAAGGTTCAACTGCCTATTTCCTCTAGGAAATCTAAGTTAATGAAACCAATGTGATGTGAGGAGTGCTAGTTAAGAGGCAATAAAAATAAAACTTTACCTTAATACTAATGCTTAATTAAAAAAGACAAAGAAATTAATTTCACACTTACATCATTGATCTAAAGTGTCTTCTGCTGTTCTGTTGCCTAGCTAATTTCTTTGACACGCATTTGATGGTTCGTCAAGTTAAGCTTCATGCAGGCATTTAGAGCTTCTGCTGCTAATCTTGAGCAAAGGTTATTTTTTTATGTGACTCAAGTGGCAAATGCCTGTTCTCACATTTAGAGTCACACAATGTTAAAAAGGCAAAGCCAATATACTTGATTGTGTAACATGGAGCAGAAAGCACTGAGCAAGTTTTTCAAATTATTTTACCTTTTTATTGCAATTTGTTATTTTAATGGACTGACTGGTCTCTTTTCATTTTTCAAACATTTTATGTTTAAATGCCAAAAGCAGTGATATATACAAAACTATCTGTTTCGAGATCAAGACAAGATCAAGACTCATCCAATCCAAAATTTTAAAGTGAGAGCCATCCCAACCAAGACCAAGACTTCACAATCAGAATTTATATTTTTGTTTGGTAGAGTGCACCCATTTTGGTACTATATTCTCATTTATGTAGATCCAAAAGACTGTTATTGAAAAAATGTAATGCTCACATACTCAAAAAAGTAATTAAAATAAAAGCAAATAATTTTCTCCCTTGATTAATTTTTTATTATATTTTTGCATGGATGATGCACAAACCAGTGTGTTTCTTCGTGCTGGTCCCAAGCCCGGATAAATGGGGAGGGTTACGTCAGGATGGGCATCCGGTGTAAAATTTTGCCAAATCAATATGTGGACAACAATACAAATTTACATACCGGATCGGTCGAGCCCCAGGTTAACAAAGACCGCCACCAGTACTGTTAGCCAACAGGGTGCTGGCGGAAATTAGGCTACTGTTGGCCAAAGGAGAAGAAGAGGGGGGAGACGTGTCCGGAGGGCAGGAGGAGAGGAGGAAAGTAAAGAGAGTAGAACTTATGGTAGGAACTTTGAATGTTGGCAGTATGACTTGTAAGGGGAGAGAGTTAGCAGATATGATGGAGAAAAGGAAGGTTGATATATTGTGCGTGCAAGAGACTAAATGGAAGGGGAGTAAGGCCAGGTGGATCGGAGGTGGATTCAAATTGTTCTATCATGGTGTGGATGGGAGGAGAAATGGGGTAGGAGTTATTCTGAAGGAACAGTATGTCAAGAGTGTTTTGGTGGTGAAAAGAGTGTCAGGCAGAGTAATGACTATGAAAGTGGAATTTGGAGGTGTGATGATGAATGTTGTTAGTGCATATGCACCGCAAGTTGGGTGTGCAATGGGTGAGAAAAGATTTTTGGAGTGAGTTGGATGAAGTGATGAACAGTGTACCCAAGGGACAGAAAGTGGTGATTGGAGTGGATTTCAATGGGCATGTTGGTGAAGGAAACAGTGGAGACGAGGAGGTGATGGGTAAGTATGGTGTCAAGGAGAGGAATGAAGAAGGTCAGAGGATAGTGGATTTTGGAAGAAGGATGGACATGGCTGTGGTGAATACATATTTTAAGAAGAGGGAGAAACATAGGGTTACGTAGAAGAGATGAGAAAGATGCACACAGGTAGATTACATCCTATGCAGAAGAGTTGATCTGAAGGAGATTGAAGACTGCAAAGTGGTGGCAGGGGAAAGTGTAGTTAAGCAGCATAGGATGGTGGTCTGTAGGATGACGTTGGAGATCGAGAAGAGGAAGAGAGTGAGGGCAGAGCCAAGAATCAAATGGTGGAAGTTGAAAAAGGAAGACTGCAAGGTTGAGTTTAGGGAGAAGGCGTGACAGGCACTGGGTGGCAGTGAAGAGTTACCAGACAGCTGAGAAACTACAGCAGATGTAGTAAGGGTGACAGCAAGAAGGGTGCTTGGCGTGACATTTGGAAAGAGGAAGAAGGAAAAGGAAACCTGGTGGTGGAATGAGGAAATACAGGAGAGTATACAGAGGAAGAGGATGGCAAAGAAGAAGTGGGATAGTCAGAGAGATGCAGAAAGTAGACAAGAGTACAAGGAGATAAGGAGCAAGGTGAAGAGAGAGGTGGCGAAGGCTAAAGAATAAGGCGTATGATGAGTTGTATGAGAGGTTGGACACTAAGGAGGGAGAAAAGGACCTGTACCGATTGGCTAGACAGAGGGGCCGAGCTGGGAAAGATGTGCAGCAGGTTAGGGTGATAAAGGATAAAGATGGAAACGTACTCACAAGCGAGGAGAGTGTGTTGAGCAGATGGAAAGAGTACTTTGAGTGGCTAATGAATGAAGAGAACGAAAGAGAGAAGAGGTTGGATGATGTGGAGATAGTGAATCAGGAAGTGCAACAGATTATCAAGGCGGAAGTAAGGATAGCTATGAAGAGGATAAAGAATGTAAAGACCGTTGGTCCAAATGACATACCTATGGAAGCATGGAGGTGTTTAGGAGAGATGGCAGTGGAGTTTTTAACCAAATTGTTTAATGGAATCTTGGAAAGTGAGAGGATGCCTGAGGAGTGGAGAAGAAGTGTACTGCTGCCGATATTTAAGAATAAGGGGGATGTGCAGGACTGCAGTAATTACAGGGGAAATAAATTGATGAGCCACAACATAAAGTTATGGGAAAGAGTAGTGAAAGCTAGGTTTAGAAGTGAGGTGATCATTAGTGAGCAGCAGTATGGTTTCATGCCAAGAAAGAGCACCCCAGATGTGATGTTTGCTCTGAGGATGTTGATGGGGAAGTATAGAGAAGCCCAGAAGGAGTTGCATTGCATCTTTGTGGACTGGGAGAAAGCATATGACAGGGTGCCTCGAGAGGAGCTGTGGTATTGTATGAGGAAGTCGGGAGTGGCAGAGAAGTACGTAAGAGTTGTACAGGTTATGTACGAGGGAAGTGTGACAGTGGTGAGGTCTGCAGTAGGAGTGATGGATACATTCAAGGTGGAGGTGGGATTACATCAGGGATCGGCTCTGAGCCCTTTCTTATTTGCAATGGTGATGGACAGGTTGACAGACGAGATTAGACAGGAGTCCCCGTGGACTATGATGTTTGCTGATAAGATTGTGATCTGTAGCGATAGTAGGGAGCAGGTTGCTCTAGAGAGGAGAGGAATGAAGGTCAGTAGGAACAAGACAGAATACATGTGTGTAAAAGAGGGAGGTCAGTGGAATGATGAGGATACAGGGAGTAGAGTTGGGGAAGGTGGATGAGTTTAAATACTTGGGATCAACAGTACAGAGTAATGGGGATTGTGGAAGAGAGGTGAAAAAGAGAGTGCAGGCAGGATGGAATGGGTGGAGAAGAGTGTCAGGAGTAATTTGTGACAGACGGGTATCAGCAAGAGTGAAAGGGAAGGTCTACAGGACGGTAGTGAGACCAGCTATGTTATATGGGCTGGAGACGATGGCACTGACCAGAAAGCAGGAGACAGAGCTGGAGGTAGGAGAGCTAAAGATGCTAAGATTTGCACTGGGTGTGATGAGGATGGATAGGATCAGAAATGAGTACATTAGAGGGTCAGCTCAAGTTGGACGGTTGGGAGACAAAGTCAGAGAGGAGAGATTGCGTTGGTTTGGACATGTACAGAGGAGAGATGCTGGGTATATTGGGAGAAGGATGCTAAGGATAGAGCTGCCAGGGAAGAGAAAAAGAGGAAGGCCTAAGCGAAGGTTTATGGATGTGTTGAGAGAGGACATGCAGGTGATGGGTGTAACAGAACAAGATGCAGAGGACAGAAAGATATGGAAGAAGATGATCCGCTGTGGCAACCCCTAGAAGAAGATTTTTGCATGTATAATATTTTTTTCAGTTTCTCAATAACATTTATGTATAACATTTGCATTTAAAAGAAAAACATCTATTGAATGGTTTTAAAACTTGTCAGCCTACATGTAAGTAGTAATGTGTTTTAAAAAGGTATTATGATGTATGCAACAGTGCATAATTGTACTTAAGGAACATTAAATCCGTCAACATTTTGGCTCCCATTCAGACACGGTGTGGTCTCAGGATAAGACCTCCTCTGCTGAAAACACACTTAACAGGATCTAAGATTACAGGAATAGACGACACTTTGAGAGTAAGGGGATGAAGACCAGGAAACATTACTGTTTGCCCAAAAGTTGAGAATATCTTATCAAAATGGTTTTAAATTTTCTCGAAGTATTTCTGTACTTGTGATCCTCTAGAGCAGGTTTTCTCAACTGGGGTTATGTGGAACCTTAGGGTTCTGTGAGACATCGCTAGGGGTTCCATGAGAAATGGCAGTGGAAAATAAATAAAGTTGAACAGTGGAAGAAAATAATAAACCTTCTCTAATAGGAATAAATTTGAGTTTGTGCTAGTTGTATTAACAGCCACTAGGATGCACGACAGTTCTGTCCGTACTTCACTTGTCATACAGCATCTAGTGCTAATGTCGCTTATGAGTTAACTGGTGCTGGTTAGTCCAAGCTGGTGCAAGCAAGAAACGTGAGAAGTTCAGTCAGTCTCCTATCAATCCTATGTGTTTTCTAGCGTGCAGCTATGTATTCACTCATTAATATGAAAAGTTGGTATGTTTTCCCTCTCTCCCCGTTTTCCAATGTATTTCTTTTGTTTGTTTTTATTTAGGCTGTGTTTTTAAATTACTTGAACAACAGTTTGAGTATTCAGACTTAAAAATTGGTGTTTTTAAATACAGTTCAAGCTAATAAGCATGCGTTTTAAAAGTGCTCAAGCAGGTGTTCGAACACGATTTTTTTATGCAACAAATCGCGAGGTGGTGCTGCTAGAGCACATACAAAACTTAACCTTATAAATTCTTTACTCTCTGAACATAACCCCAAAAATGTATCATCTGACCGTGGTTTTTCTCAGTTTTTTTTTTATATTTCACAAGGGATTAATTTATAAGATTTTGTATGTGTAAGCACATGTGTATGCCTGCTACACTAATCTGTGAATGCTCTTTTCAGTTCTTCTCTAGAATAAGAATGCATCAGACTTCCATTGGGCTGCAGAGTATTCAGGTCTGCACAGTTTAGACCAAGTTCCACTCCAAATGGCTGAACTATGTGCCTACTCTGATCCATTCTTGTGTGAAAAAATACTCCAGAAAACCTTGTGTGTAAAGACTCTTTGAGTGCTTTTACTAGGGTCGTCAAAGACATCTCTTTTCTTCAATTCTCCCAAGGTGACTGTTAAGATGCAGCACTGTGGAGATCACAAGGCTGCTTGTAATGTGTTCTTCTCCAAATATAACATCTGTAGCCCCTGAAAATGGCTCAAGAATAGCACAAAGTTCTTTCAGTTGTGCCCACTCATGAGAGGATAAAACAATATTTAAAAAATCAGTAGACTATATTGTGACCGGTGTTACTGCTCTTAACAGTAAAACTATGGCAAAGAAACGCAGCTGCCCTTCAGAAACTCCCTCTTAAACAGCATTTCAACGGGAAACAAACACACATTTGTACCTGCCCCCTTTGCAGGATCAGGTGCAGGCTTGCAGGCCTAGTTTGGAAAATTTAAAAGACAGAGCCCCAGCCATCCTTTACAGTTCACTCTCCTGTCCTCTCTCCCTCAGACTGCCTCTGCTCCAGTTGCTGCCTCCGAGCCATTGAACCCACTTGATGAGGAGGACTTTGTGTTCTTGTGACCTGGAGATGGGAGATGAAGTGCCACATTTGACAGCTGCTTCCTGTGTGCTTTACTGCTGTTGACAAACCCCGTCTGACTAAGGTCTTGTGTTTGTCGCTGCCAGTTCAGCAATAAAGATATTATTCCTTGCAAACCTGTTCCCTATTCTGGTCTCCTGTGCAACTTATTAACCCAAGCTTGACAATATATCTATGATCTTTTTGTGTTCCAAAACTGTGATTGCATTAATTGGTCTGAAATTTGATGTCCAGTAGGTATGGGTGGCCACTGGAGTTGAGTGCCTGTTGCCAAATATGGCTTCAAATCTGTCCTTGAAGGTTGTGCTGTTGTGCAGAAGTGAAGTGAAATATGAGACTTTGGCTGTAGCTTCAGAGAGGGACTGGCTCTCCAACCCCTATCACAAGTTGCAAGGAATAGGCAAAGCAGGATAGGTGCTGCTTTGTTGTCGTTGTGAGCTCCACATCGGGGTCCAAATCTTGCCAAGTCCTCAGCTTCGTCTTCACTGTTCTCATTATTTGCAACATCCTGCAGTATTTTTACTTTAAATGCACATCATATATTAGATGTTATTATATTATCAGTTGATCGAGCCACCCTGTGGGACATCCCGAGACTACGCGGGATCCACTCAGAGTTGCTGGATATCATGGCTGGCCTGTACACTGATACTGTAAGTGCTGTGCAGAGTGGAGGCGGAACTGCTGTGTTTTTCCCAGATGATTCTGGGGTTTTTCAAGGGTGTGTTCTTGGTCCTAATTTGTTCAATGCTTGCATTAACTGAGTGGTGGGCATGGTTGTGGAGTCCAGCGGCTGTGGGGCATCTGTTGGTAAAGAGAAATTCACAGTTCTTGACTTTGCTGATGATGCTGTGATCTTTGCAGAGTCAATGGAGGGTCTGATCGGGGCTCTCAAGAGACTGAGCAAGAAGTCTGAGTGTCTGGGCTTGCGAGTGTCCTGATAAAAACCAAGATCCAGGCATTTAATGACCTCTTGGGCACAGCCATCAGCAGTGTCTGTTTGCGGAGAGAGAGTCAACCTTGTCGAGAGGTTTACTTACCTCAGCAGTGACATTCATGTCTCTGGTGACTCTTCCTATGAAGTCAGTAGATGGATTGGGAGAGCATGGGGGGGGGGGTCATGAGGTCACTGGAAAGGGGTGCGTGGTGCTTCTGATATCTTTGCAAAAGGACAAAATCTTTAGAGTCCTGATGCTTCCTGTTCAAGAAATGGAAACAGTTGCAAGAAATGGATGCTATCCAGTAACCTCAGATAAAGACTGGACTCCTTTGGTATTGTTTCTCTTTGGAGAATCCTTGGTTACCCCTTGTTTGACTTTGTGTCAAATGAGCGGTTGCTCATGGATTCCCGAATGAGGCATATTACCTGCATTGTGAGGGAGCATCAGTTATGGCACTTTGGCCATGTGGTGTGATTCCCTAAGGGTGATCCGGTTTGCTGGATCCTCATTGTTGAAGACCTGGGCGGCTGGACAAGGCCAAGGGGATGCCCACATAACACCTGGCTGCGGCAGATAAGATGGTCATTTCTGGAGGATGTAACTGGACCGCTTGTCTGCCAAGGGGGATTACTAGCCGGGATCCCAAGGTGTTTCGTCATGTGGTGGGTGCAGCGACACACTGAACCAGTGCATGCTTCCCAGCCTGACCTGATCTGACATATTAGATGCATTATCAATAATTACAAATTCTACCTTTTCACTAATTTGGAGACCTTCTGTGATTTCATCAAAGGCAGACACAATTTCTTCATCCCAGTAAACCACTTACATGCCAAAAGGCATAACTTCTGCCAGTATCTGCCATCACTGACACTGCAAAAATGTGCTGTTACTCTTAGAAAGGTATGCATGGTAAAGTGTGGGAATATATCAGTTGTAACACTTATGTGTTGTTGCTACAGCATCTTATTTTAATCTTTTCTTTCACTTCATTAACAAGCATGGGGATATGATGTTCAGTTATAATTTTTCTTGACATGGGAGTATAACACTCATCCAAATTTTTAAAGTTTCTAAAGCTGTCTTTTTCTAAGAGTAACAGGGGAAGACTGCAACTTATAATCAAATCACATATAATAGCGTTGCTGATCGCTCTCTGCCTTGATGAGCCTCGGCTGTACATTTGCACTTGAGGTTGGACATATGAGGAGACAGATGGCTGACAAATGTCATCAGACTCTGCCATTTTTCCAACTTTATACTCCCCGAACCTAGGAGATATAACAGAAAGAAACAACAATAATGTTTACAAGAACAGATGTAATTTTAGATTACTTTGTCAATTGCATTTTTAAATTCAGATGAATAGGCAAGCTGGCTAAAGTTAATGTTAAACTCAACTAGCTCTTTACGGTTCACAGCCATGACATTTACTAAATACTTTACGGGAGTTGTATAACTATCCTGTATTTAAACTGGGATGACAGCATGCTAACAGTAAGCCACTGTGCTTATAAATTAACAAATCATTTAGTATGTTCTAGAAGCCAATCTTATTTTACACAAGCTACAAAAAAAGAATAAAAAGCTAGTATCGACTTGCTAAGTGGCAGATTTTAGCATAAGCATTATTTCATAAAGCTTTATATTTCCTGTCTTAATGTTGTTCCAGCAGTAGTTTCTGTAATTACCTTGTTACAGAATGTGTTTCTTTTTTGTTTTGTTAGAAAATTCTTGATGATGTGTATATCCAAATTGGATGACAGCAGACGAAGATGACATTACTGCTGTTTCCCCGTTTCGTAGCTGTTATCCACCTTGCTAAGTTTACCTAAATTCCGCATTTCCACTTTCCTGCCTTTATCCATCTTTCTGCCGTATCTCCATGTTTCTGCCTTTACCCGCCTTGCTGCCATTTTCCCATCTTAAGTTTTTTATGTGTCATCAGAGGACAGCACAGGAAAACTAATTTCCACCTAGTGAGGGGAAAGAAGTATATCTGCATATCGATTCAGATAATATGTTTTGTAATATTTTGAGATGTATGGCTGAGACCAAGACAAGATCAAGGCAAAATGGGCTCAAGACCTAGACAAGACCGAGATCAGGTTGAGTGGCCGGTCTTGAGACGAAGACCAGCTCTTGAGAACTACAACTCTGGCCAAAAGACTTCTATGTATCAAAGCCTAGAATATTGCTGGGTGAATGAGACATATTGTCACTAGAAGGTCATTAAGGATTATATTTATGATATAAAATCTACAGATGAAAGTTGGTAATAGTTGTCTAAATGTTTGTAACACGCAAATGCCTCTGATGAAACCAGGGCACTTTAAACTTGAATGGGGACACTGCCTCTTACAAGGAATTCATGATTCCAGATCTTCACATCTTAAAATTAATTTGGATTAAATTAACTATAGATACGTAATACAATCTAATGACAAGGTTTCAATGATTTTATTTTGTGCCCATCAACACCAAAGAATAGAAGATACTTGTACATATAGTCAACGAACCCAAATGCTAAGCTTAGCAGGTAGAGGAATGTGGTAGACTTACTACAATAAAGCCTGCAATGACTTAACTCAAATCTTAAGCATTATGAGGCTAAAGAGACTCAACTCTGAAGAGCTAAGAAAAATCCCACCAAACAAAAACTACAAAATGAAGGAAAAAAATACCACGGAAGAAGAAAACAAAAAATAACAATAATTACAAGTATCAAAATAAAGAAAACAAAAATCTCAAAAGAATACTATATTTTCTAAAAGCAGAAAATGGTGTTATGACTTTTGAAAAGTTAACAGTTTACTTACTGCAAGTTAAATGGAAACACTCTGAGAACACACAGAAAATGAGATGCAAATGTCCATGACAGGTTCAAGGAAAACGGAAACCACTGTACTGACACTACAGCAACTTGACAGTAAAAGAACAGAAGGGCATTGGCTATGAAAAATGGCACAAAAGCAGGACAGAATAAGAAAGTAGCAAAAATATACTTAGCACAAAAAATTGAAATTTAAATTAAATTTTGGTGAAACAAGTACAGCATAGTTGTTAAAGGTTTTTCACATATAACACTTAACATTTAAGAGAGTAACTAATGCAGACCAATGGGATAGAAGTTTTAAAAATAGGGCTTCGATATTTATATGACAAATTTAAAATTAATGTTGCTGGCAAACAAGGGGCCGATGGAATGAATACAAAATTGGAGTAATGCTGCCTTCTGAGTTTCAGAAGGAATGCGAGCTTTAAGTATCGATCATTTGGGAAGATGACTAGAAAGAGCATTACACTCATCTACACACAGAAAAATAAAAGATAGGATAGGATTAGTTTATGAAGGATATTACAAATAGCACTTATTCAGAATGTGGTCTGTTAAGTGTGTTGGGTTTTATTCTGAAAGCAAAATAACTATATGAGTATCCAGTAGTCATTGGTTTCTACCACATGTTCTCCAAACAACAAAATGAGAGACTGGATTAATTATTATATTAGAGTGGATCTCAGAAAATAACTCAAACATGTAAAGCAAATTTTTGCTGGATGGTAACTTGAAGATGGATCCAGTGCTTGTGGATGTTTTCTTCTGGTACTAGGCTATAAGGCAGCAGTCATCTAGTCAGCGTGCAGTTGTTAAGTCACCTAAATATACACAATAGTCACATGTTTACATGGTCAGTGGTGTCACAAGAAGATAAAGTGTTGCTTCCTTCCGAAGAGGAGAAAAAATACCCAGATTTACTTTATTGAAAAACTCTAATATCTCACACCTGGGTTTGGAGAGCACCTCTACATGGCAGTGTCTTTAGAAAATGTTAATGAAAAAGTATCAAGATCTATCAGTGTAAACAGTGCTGAAGAATCTTCTGAGCATAAAAAGGAGGCAGAGAGGTTATGGGGTACTGACTGAAAACTGTACGGATTCCTCTAGACCACCAGGGTCTATTATAGGGCAAACTTTGTAGTGATGTGGGTCCTTCCCTTTACAGCAGTGCAGAATTCACAAAATTGCCTTAAACACAAGTCCAATGAGATTCAGGGGTGCAATGCTTTCAGGTGCTGCCAGGTGTTTGGGGGTTTACTTTGTTTTCAAAGCTCTAAGATTTAGTATAGGTGAACTGAACCAGAAAATAATCTTTTTAAGTCTAGAATCAGAAGGTCTATTTCTTCAAGGCTCAATAGCAGGGAGGTGCTACAGCTTGGAAGACACAACAGTAGCAGCATTTCACACATGCAAGAGTGTTTTGTAACAATGGAGGAGAAAAGCTGAAAACTCACCAGGAGGAAAAAAGTAACTGAATCTGTCAGTAAAGAAAACTTACATTTGGAGTAAAAGATGGTCCAGATGGAGTATCGCCACGACTGCTGAAGACCTGTGCGTTGGAGCTGGGGAGTCCACTACAGCGCATCTTCAACCTGACCCTGGAACAGGGGAGAGTCCCGAGGCTTTGGAAAACTTCTTGTATCACCCCAGTCCCAAAGGTATCACGTCCTAGTGAGCTGAACGACTTCCGGCCTGTCGCTCTGACGTCACATGTGATTGAAGACCATGGAGCGGCTGCTGCTTCACCACCTGAGGCCACAGGTGAGGCCCTCGACCCTCTGCAGTTCGCATACCAAGAGAAGGTGGGAGCGGAGGATGCCATCATCTATATGCTACACTGATCACTCTCCCACTTGGACAGAGGCAGTGGTGCTGTAAGAATTATGTTTCTAGACTTCTCTAGCGCCTTCAACACCATCCAACCTCTGTTCCTCAGGGACAAGCTGACAGAGATGGGAGTATTTTCATACCTGGTAGCATGGATCGTGGACTATCTTACAAACAGACCTCACTATGTGCGTCTCGGGAACTGCAGGTCTGACATTGTGGTCAGCAACACAGGAGCGCCGCAGGGGACTGTACTTTCTCCGGTCCTGTTCAGGCTATATACATCGGACTTTCAATATAACTCGGAGTCCTGCCATGTGCAAAAGTTCGCTGACAACACTGCTATCGTGGGCTGCATCAGGAGTGGGCAGGAGGAGGAGTATAGGAACCTAATCAAGGACTTTGTTAAATGGTGCGACTCAAACCACCTACACCTGAACACCAGTAAAACCAAGGAGCTGGTGGTGGATTTTAGGAGGCCCAGGCACCTCCTGGACCCCGTGATCATCAGAGGTGACTGTGTGCAGAGGGTACAGACCTATAAATACCTGGGAGTGCAGCTGGATGATAAATTGGACTGGACTGCCAATACTGATTCTCTGTGCAAGAGAGGACAGAGCCGACTATACTTCCTTAGAAGACTGGCGTCCTTCAACATCTGCAATAAGATGCTGCAGATGTTCTATCAGACAGTTGTGGCGAATGCCCTCTTCTACGCAGTAGTGTGCTGGGAAGGCAGCATAAAGAAGAAGGATGCCTCATGCCTGGATAAACTGGTGAGGAAGGCAGACTCTATTGTAGGCATGGAGCTGGACAGTTTGACATCTGTGGCAGAGCAACAGGCACTGAGCAGGCTCCTATCAATCATGAAGAATCCACTGCATCCACTAAACAGTATCATCTCCAGACAGAGGACCAGCTTCAGCGACAGACTGCTGTCAATGTCCTGCTCCACTGACAGACTGAGGAGATCGTTCCTCCCCCAAACTATTCGACATTTCAATTCCACCCTGGGGGGTAAACGTTAACATTATTCAAAGTTATTGTCTGTTTTTACCTACATTTTTATTATTCTTTAATTTAATATTGTTTTTTGTATCAGTATGCTGCTGCTGGAGTATGTGAATTTCCCCTTGGGATTAATAAAGTATCTATCTATCTATCTATCTATCTATCTATCTATCTATCTATCTATCTATCTATCTATCTATCTATCTATCTATCTATCTATCTAAAAGCCGATATCCAACTAGAAGAAAAAAGCAACAGCACGAAATGAGTCATCCAGTAGGAAGTAAAAGCTTGAACCTGTGGTTCTCCGAGTGAACCATCTGAACTCCATCAGCACCAAAGTACTACAAACACAAAGATGAAGATAAACTTGTTGCTAAACATAGGTTCAATTTGTTCCCTGCCTGACAAGGGAACATTTATATGTTTTGTGTCCTACAGAGAGCTTTACCTGTCAAAAAATGTATAGTTAATTTAGAGTTGGTTAGAGTTGGTTGGTTTTGCAGGACCACATTAGTGATTCGGCAAACAGAAAACTTGATTGACTTTATTGGTGTCAGTCTCTCCAAGCCCCTGTGAAAGAATCAGATTCAACACACTTAAAAAGGTTTGGGGCAGCCACCCATATATTATCCCTGGCTGCAATGGGTTTGTTTTAAGATAGAAGTGTCTTTGATGGAGTCCAGACATGAGAAGATGGTAGTTTTAACTGGAGAAACCAGAAGTGACGTAGAGGAACCGGAAGTGACCTTCTTGTGACGTTGTCGTAAGCGCCGATATCGGAAGTGACATCAGCCTAGGCCAGTGGTGGCGAACTTGGTGAATAATTGGGATGAGTTTTGGGAAAGGCCTGGATTTTTCAAAAGAGACAGTCTGCATTGTAACTGAGAGAGAGGTTGGGAGCATGTGCTGATATTTTATTTCATCCCAAAATATGGCAAAAAAAGCGCCTGGCTGACTGATTTGAGTGCCAGGCAGGCTGCTGCCTAGTGATCTTAAATCACATGCTACTGTTTATGCCACCTGTTACCATCATGTAGCTGCTACCTAGAATCTCAGTTGTGGGGGCATCTTATAAATTTTACCTTAAATCAAAATTTAAATCACTTTATAACCAAAAGAATAAAGAGCATAATTAGACTAAATACAAAATCTGACTTGTGTCTTCTTTCTGACACCTGGCATAGTTAGTCTGATAATGTTCCCTTAGCCAAGGCATTACCAAATGATTATACATTTCTGCATAAATCAAGACATACTTGTTGAAGATGTGGCCTTGATATAAATGTGTGATGAACTGTTTAGGCAAATTTCTCAGTACTCAAAGCGCTCAGCAATTGCAGGTTAAGGGCCTTGCTCAAGGGCCCAACAGAGCAGAGTCCCTATTGGCATTTACAGGATTCGAACCGGCAGCCTTCTGATTGCCAGTGCAGATCCCTAGCCTCAGAGCCACCACTTATATTTACATCCATCTGACTTATCCCACTGCCCCATAATATATGGGGATGCACAAAGACTGATGTCAAAGCTTTGGATTTTTATTCAGGACTAAAAAAGTATAAATATTTATATTATGATTGATTGATTGGCCATATTATCTGTCCTGTGAGTCTGTATCCTTTTTATGTTTCTGCTACTGTATGCATCTGAATATACTGTATATATATTGTGAGAGATGGCATGCTGGGACTGGCATCCCAGGCGGAGCAGAGCTGGAATCCTTATCCGGCAGGGATGTCAATAGCATGGAAGGACAGGTGAAGATAATGTATTTGGGACATTTCCTTCCATAGCATGGCACGCCTCCCTGGATGCCTACAGGGCATGATGGGTTTTGTAGGATCCCTGCTGGATTCCATGGAGGCTACCAGGGGGAACTGAAGGGATGCACAATCCCTACTTTCTGGAACTTCTAATTGGCCTGGAAGTACTTCCATCAAGTTATGCCCTGGCACAGGAAGTACTCCAGGGTCCCAGATACAAGGAGTCATTCAACTTCAGCCAGGGGAGCCAGAGTCAGTAGGAAGAAGACAAAGCATGCCTGAAGGAGCGAGGGCGTGAAGAATAGAAACTGAAAGAGTGCAGGTTGATAGAGTATAACTTGTGGTATGTGAAACACTTATCTGAGAAAGAGTTTCACACAATAAAACCCTTTGTTATACACCATAACTTGAGACTGTGCTGTTCTGCTGGGTGTTTGGGGAGTTGCAGCGTCCCCTGGTGAATACAATATATATTGTCAAGACTGTGTGCTTAGGGAGCATTTTCAAGGCTCTGACAAGGTAAACAATGCCACCCCAAGCAGAGAGAGGGTGCTCTCATTAATACAATGTTCTTTTCTGTCTGCAGTTCAGATACTTGACAGACAAAAGATAACTGACGCCTGTCGCAAAATCCCATCACTTCTAGGTCGGCAAAACTACTGAAGCCACTGGAAACCAGTGCTTACTTGAAGACCATGCATTAAGGATGAAGGATCAATCCCTTGTATTTTTTGGCCAGTTTTTTGTATCTAATTCATTAAATGTGGTACCCCAAATTTTTTTTACAATTTTTGCTTCTTCTTAAGTTCGGAGAGGTGGCTTTGAAGCTAAGGGTTCTGGGCTGGTGTCTGCTAGAAACAACTTGAAAATTGCTCCAGGGGTGCTGTACAATGGCTGACCCTGCTCTCAGACCTCCAAAAGGTCATGCAAAAAGACAATTTCCCATCAAGAATTAACACAGTGAACCAATAAATATATACAGTACACATACACTGCAAAATAGTTTTATAATAATAAAAATAGTTATTAAATACAATTTTATTTTTGTAATATGAAGTCCCAAACATAGTGAAAGGGTGTAAGGCATCCAAAATAAGCTGCAAAAGCAGGTCAGGAGAATCCTGGGCCAAGTCAGGCAAGTCTTGCTCCAAGTCAGCCAGCTCTCCAACTGCAACCAAAGTGAAGAAGTCCCAATATAAAATTCAAATAGCAGAATCCAGTATCATAAGCAAAACACCGTGACCATCGGAAAGGCGATATATAATAAAATGTATTATTATTAGTATTGAGCCACAAAAACACAGAAAATAGCAAAGGAAAACAATACTCACAGAAATTCTAAAAACAAACTCAGTGCTCCATTGCTGGGTTTCTCTTTATGGCTAAGTTATAAAGACATAAGAAGGAGCCGGCAGCTGTGTTGTCAAGGTGGCTCCACCTCCTGGAACTACTGTATACCTATAAAATACACAATATGGCAGAACATTTAAAGAGACACTATATATTTAATTAATAATAAACATAGGAAAATTAACACAGAAACACACATCAATTGTAATATTTACCAGACATTTAGCAGGCTTATAACTTTCAATAAACTGTATGTGTAATTATATTCACCACAACAGAGAAAGGGGTATTACAGGATATCTTTCAAAGGTCTTATTCCTTAAAAAAGAAAAGCTGTTAATAAATTTGGTGGTGGGAGCTTTAATAGCGCTGTAGCATTGCCAACAGGCATAAGAAAAAAAATGAGTATTACCTTAGTAACTCTAGTCCTTGACCCCGCATGTCAAAAAGGACGAACATCTCTTTAAGGTTACACAATAAAATGTGAAAAAGTCCAAGGAGATAAATATGTTATATTGTCATTGTATACAGTACATCTAGTTGTAAAACTGTTAAAGAGAAATCAGTCTTGTATATTATGCATCTCATTAGCACTAAGTGACATTTGAAAGCCATGTTGGCCAGCTATAGTTTCTAAAGCAGAGTACATATGAGAGTCACAGCAGCTCATCATAAAGAACCAAATGAAGTATTATGGAGATGATAAATGTATTTGATTAGTTTTGATTTTATGACTCTTTGAAATGGCTACTTTAAGCATTTGTTCTCCCACTCAGGAATGGAATAGGTTTATAGGGTCATTATTGTGATATGCACAGAGAACAGTGAAATTCCTTTTTTTTTCTTTTTTTCTTTATATTTTATTAATTTTATTGTAATCATTCCATACAAATAGATCAATTTTTATAAAAAAATAGGATTAAAAACAAATCAAACTCCACCCCTGAGAAGGAGAGCATAGCCAAAGGAGTAATACTTAAAGCTTGTAAACATACCTAAATTGTTGAGTTTAATAGGGCAATAAAGATAATGGATGGATGGATGGATGGAGAAGGAAAAGAAATGCAGAAATAATTATTTCTTCTTATTCTAAAATAATATTGATTAGATCCTGCCAGGTTTTGAAAAAGTTCTGTACAGATCCTCTAACAGAAATTGATTTTTTCTACTTTCAGATAATATAAAACATCGGTTTCCCACTGACTTATAAGAGGAAAGTTAGGATTCTTCCAATTTAACAAAATAAGTCTGCGTGCCAAAAGTGTAGTAAAGGCAATCACCGTTTGCTTGTCCTTCTCCACTTCAAGTCCATCTGGAAGAACACCAAACACAGCTGTTAGTGGGTTAGGAGGGATTGTGACACCAAGGCTGTCAGAAAGGCACTTAATAATTTTGGTCCAAAATTATGTTAATTTGGTGCAGGCCCAAAACATGTGACCCAGTGAGGCAGGAGCTTGGTTGCAGCGTTCGCAGGTTGGATCTTGCCCTGGAAATATTTTGGACAGTTTTAAGCAAGACAGATGAGCTCGATATATAATTTTGAGTTTAATAATTCTATGCTTTGCGCATATGGAGCTCGAGTAAATTCTCTGCATTGCTACCTTTCACTCCTTTTCTGATATATTAATTAAGAGATCTTTTCCCATTGTCCTCTTGGATCTTTGAAAGGAAGCGACTCTAATAAAATTTTATTTATTGCAGAAATGGTGTCTAAGTCCTTGAAATTGAGCAGTATTTTTTCCAGCATGGTGGAGGGTACGAGATGAGGAAAATCGGGCAGGTTCTGTTTAACAAAGTTTCTAATTTGAAGATAGTGAAAGAAATGTGTAGCTGGAAGGTTAAATTTGGAATGTAATTGTTCAAAGGATGCAAAGCATATTGTCTATATAAAGATCTCTGAGCAATGTAATCCCAAATCTTTTCCAGATATTAAAAACTAGATATGTTTGCGAGGGTTGAAAGAGGTGGTTCTCCTGCAGAGGTGCCACAGATAAAAGATTTTCCATCTTAAATTGCTTTCTACATTGGTTCCATATTCTGAGTGAGTGAAGCACAATTGAGTTATTAGTATATTTGTGATAACTTGCATTTATTGGAGTGCAGAGCAGGGAATATAAAGAAGTACTGCAGGATTTTACTTCTATTGCGGACCAAGCCTGTGTATGTTCATTTTTTTGTGTCCAGGTTTTTATGGCTTGTATGTTTGCTGCCCAGTAATAAAACAGAAAATTAGGTAGAGCCATGCCACCTTCTGCCTGAGGTCTTTGTAGGGTCGCTCTTCGGATACGTGAATGTTTTGAGTTCCAAATAAATGAGGTTATGGTTGAGTCTAATTGCTTAAAAATGATTTATTGATGTATATTGGAATGTTCTGAAATAAAAAAAGAAGCTTAGGAAGGATATTCATCTTAATAACGTTAATTGTTCCAGCTAGAGTGAGATGAAGGGTTGACCATCTATGCAAGTCTTGCTTAATCTTTTCCATACAGACGGCGAAATTTTGTTGATAAAGAGCTTGTGATATTTACCCCTAGGTATTTAAACTGATCTGCTATGGTAAAAGGTAGGGTGTCCAATCTAATATTATATGCTTGTGAATTCACTGGAAAGAGTATACTTTTATTCAAATTAATTCTGAGACCAGATATCTTTTGAAATTCTGTAAGTGCTGTTAAAACTGCAGGCACAGTGTTTTCTGGGTCTGATATATATATATAAAACCATATTATCTGCGTATAGAGAAATTTTCTGTTCCAGTCCTTCTCTGATAATCCCCTTTATCTGATAAGAATTTCGACAGTGAACCGCCAGTGGTTCAATGGCGATTGCAAACAGCAGTGGTGACAAGGTGCATCCTTGTCTGGTGCCACATTCTAGTTTAAAGTAGTCTGAACAAATGTTGTTAATACAAACTGAAGCTTCTGGATTTGTATACAGTAGTTTGATCCATGCACAAATATTCGGGCCAAACCCAAATTTCTCCAATGCAGTGAAAAGGTAGTTCCATTCAATCATATCAAATGCTTTTTCTGCATCCAATAATAATAATATCTCTGGGGTGTTTGACTTTGTGGGTGAATATATTACATTAAACAGGCGTCGAAGATTGGAAGATAAGTGTCGGCTTTTAATAAATCCAGTTTGATCCTGTGATATTACCGAAGGCAGCACTTTTTCCATCCTTCTAGCTATAATTTTTGAGAGTATCTTAACATCATTATTCAGAAGTGAAATTGGTCTGTATGATGTACATTGTAACAAGTCCTTATTTTGTTTAGGAAAGACGGTGATTAATGCCTGACAAAAGGTTTGAGGTAGAATTTGATTGTTTCTAGCTTTTGTAAATGTTGCCAATAAGAGGGGAGCTAGCTGAGTGGAGAATTTCTTATAAAATTCTACAGGGTAGCCATCAGGGCCTGCTGATTTCCCGCCTTGAAGTGACTTTATAGCATCTAGTAATTCTGATAGCGTCAGAGGTTTGTCCAGTTCCTCAGCACTAAAAGTATGGATTTTGTGGTATCTGTAATGTATCCAGAAATGCATTAGATTGTTTGTTGTCTTCTTTAAACTCAGTAGAATATAAGATTTTATAGTAGTCTCTAAATGTGTGCATTATATTTTTATGGTCAATGATTTCATCTCCATTCGTATTGGTGATTACTGGGATTGCATTGCGAACTTCTTGCTTGTGGATTTGTTGAGCTAAAAGCTTATTAGCGTTCTCTCCGTGTTCATAGTAATGATGTCTTGATTTATAAATAAGTTGTTCAGTTTCTTTAGTTGTCAAGATGTTGAGTTCTGTATGCAGAGCCTGCCTTTTCCTATGAAGGGCCTCACTTGGGTGCCTGGCTTGTTCTTCATCTGTTCTAGTAATTTCGCTTCTTGGCTGTGACACTTTCTTGGTTTCTAATTTATTTCTGTGGGAAAGATATGAAATAATCTGTGCTCTTAAGAAGGCCTGTAGAGTTTTCCAGAGTGTTCCTGCAGAAACCTCTGAGGGTGTGTTTGTCTCTAGGAAGAAACTGATTTGTTTGGATATAAATTCTGTGCAGTTCTCGTCGGCTAATAGAGTGGGTTAAGATGCCATCTGCGAGGTGAGTGTGAGGGGCATAATGATTTTAGCTCCAAGACCAGAGGTGCATGGTTGGAGATAACAATTGTGTTGTATTTGCAAGATTTAATCATAGGCAAGAAATTATTATCTATAAAGAAACAATCAATTCTTGAGTAGCTATGATGCACTGGTGAGTAGAACGAATATGTTCTTGAGTTTGGGTTTAGAAACCTCCAGGGGTCTGATAAGTTGTGGTCAGTTACAAACTGTGTAATTGTCTTAGCAGTGTTAGATGTCGTCCCCCCTGTGACAGGAGTCCTATCTAAGAGTGGATTTAAAACACAATTAAAGTCCCCAGCCATTATAATTTTATGAGTGTTCACATTGGGAATGGATGCAAATAGATTTTGCATGAATTCCTTATCATCGACATTGGGTGCATAAATATTTATCAAAATCATTTTACAGTTAAATAAGTTACCCATGACCATCACATATCTCCCTTCAGGATCCAATACTACATCTGATGCTACAAATGGGACTGTTCTATGTATGAGTATTCCCACACCTCTAGTTTTCTCTGTAAAGCTAGAAAGGAACATGGCCAGTCCAGTCTTTTTGCAGCCGGAACTGATCCTTGCTTAGTAAGTGCGTCTCCTGTAAAAATACTATTTTAGCGTTTAACCTGTTAGGTGAGAACATACTTTCTTTCTCTTTAATTCGTGAATCAGGCCTTTAACATTCCAGCTCACAAAATTAACTGTCCCATCATGGAGACATTGATTCTGAATTTTTGATGTTATTTTATAGTATTAACTGGTAGTGAGGCAGTTTTAAACTTAATTTCAAATTTCCCCACGAGTTATTGCCATACAGCCTATTGTTGCATTGATAGTTATAATTATAAGGATTAAAAGGATAAATAAGATATAGCCTGCTCTCTTTCTCTCCCCCCATATACCCCCACCCCCCCATTTTGCCTCCCCACGTGACTCTAATCCCCACTTCACAATGTCCCAGTCCTCTGACATACCAAGAGACAGAGCACGTCCAAAACAAAACAAGCCCCACCCCCCAACCCACCCTGGATATTAAAAAGTAGAGACATCTATTGCAGCTAAAGTCTAAATACTATCTGCCAAAAATATAATCATTAACAGACTTTAAGCTTAAAATATAATCTTCAACAATTTTAAAATATTAAGATAATAAAATAATGTAATGAACCCATGGAATGGTGTTAAAAAGTGTTTTAGGATAAGCATAGTAAATCCTAATGCAATAATAGAAATAACAATAAACCAAGGGTATGATGTTAAACAGTCTCCTTTAGTGTAGTAAAAGAAAAGAAAAAAAAAACTACTTTAATTACTTCCACACACTCACGTCTATATCTGTAATTAAAACATAAACATTAAGCGTCCAAGTGGAGAAAAGGATGTATAATTATAATACCCGTATCTTTACAAGTGGATCAGACAGCAGGTGATAACTCCTTGCCATGCCATGACAGGATATGGCTCATTATTGTCTTTCAAAAGAGTGTCGGGAACCGCTTCTTTAGTTCCTTTTCAGCTTCTTCCTTGCTGGAAAATACGTAAAATTGGCCTTGAACTTCCACTTTCAGTTTGGCGGAATACAAGAGACTGTATTTGATATTGGCTTTCCGTAACAGCTGTTTAATGTTGAAGAAGGTTGCACGTTTTGCAGCTGTTGAAGGCAAAAAGTCAGGGAAAATACAAATGAGATTATTTTCAAATATAATCTCTTGCTTGTGTCTAAGAAGTGCCATCACATCAAGCTTACATTGTAATTGCTCAAAGCGAACAATAAAAGACCTAGGTTTAAAGGTATTTGATCTGCATATACGATAAGCTGCTGCTATCTCAGTATCTGGTTTAAAGTCATCTCCAATTATTTTAGAGAGTAATTCTACTGCAAATTTCACTGGGTTTGTACTTTCTCGTTTCTCAGGTAGATCTTCGATTCTAATATTATTCCTTCTGCACCCATCTTCCAGGGCCACAAGTCTGTCTCCGAGTTTTTTGCATTCGGAATTCTCAGCTGTAGCTTTTTCATCGGCGTTAGATGCCAATAATTGTTCCGCTGTTTCAATTCGAGCCGTGAATGCCTGCTTAACGTCATCCAGCTGATCTGTAAGTTTTTTCAGTTTGGATCTATTTTCTTCAATGTGTTTCTCTATTTTTCTCACTATACCTTTAAATGTTGCATCAAAACGATTAAATTGACACGTTTCCAGGTCTTTATTTTCCTGACGCAGCTCCTGCTGAAGCTCCAGCCACAGTTTCTCGTTTGTCTTAAGCATGTCACTTCTTTCTTTCTTCATATTTCTCGGAATGTCTTTCTTAAGCTCACTTACGACTGCGGCCGTAGCTGTGGCCAATGTTGTGATCATCTCCTTCAGTTCGGACAGATCGGTTTGGCTTTCGTGCTCCATGGGTGGAATTGCAGCCCCTGTTGCAGCCGATGCTTCAGGCTCGCGAGGAGTAGATGAGAGCATGTACTGCAAAGCCTTTTATAGTTTCGAGGGATCTTCTGAATCTTCTGAAATCGGCGATCCATCGTGACCTGCATCACTTGCACCCTCACTACCATTTTCGCTCCCAATATCTGATCCATCATACGCTGGAACGTTAGAGGGGCCCTATGAAGACCAAACGGGAGTCTTGTAAATTCATAAAGTCCATCAGGAGTCGCAAATGCTGTTTTCTCACAACTGTCAGCCTCTAGAGGCACCTGCCAATAACCCTTTGTGAGGTCTAGCGTGGAGATATAGGTCACCTGACCCAGTTTTTCCAACAGCTCGTCTACTCGGGGCATTGGGTAAGCATCAAATTTAGGGACCTTGTTCAAGTGCCTAAAATCGATACAGAAGCGAACCGAACCGTCTGGCTTGGGAACTAACACGACCGGACTACACCAGTCACTTTTACTTTCTCGAATTACACCTAGCTCCAGCATCTTCTTGACTTCTTCGCACACAATAGTTCTTCGTGCTTCCAGGATTCGAAACGGCCACATCTGTACCCGGACACCGGGTTCAGTAGTGATTTTATGTTCTGCTAAATTAGTGACACCTGGCAAGTCTGAAAAAACATCAGTGTTCTGTTCAATCAATGTTAATAATTCTGTCTTTTGTGAGCCAGTCAAATCGTTACCAATGACAACATCAGTCTGAGAAACAGCAGCCAAGGAAGTGTAAACCCCTTGTCAGTTGTGCCATTTCTTCAAGAGATTAATGTGTAAAATTTGGAATGGTTTTCACCGGCCTGGTATTTTAACTTGTAATTTACTGGTCTCATACGCTCCTCGATAATTGCCGGGCCCTGCCATTTAGCTAGGAATTTGTGCGGGTCAGACGGAACCAGTACTAAAACACGATCGCCGGGTTTGAATTGGCGAAGCTTACTGCATCTATCGTAAAGACGCTTCTGTGTTTCCTGCTCGCGTTGTTGATGCTCCACAGCAATAGAAGAAAGTTTAGAAATTCTATCTTGTAACGAAACTACCCGCTCTGCAAAGCTCAGCCCGAGAGATGTTGACTCATTTCCTATCCATTCCTCCCGTACAACATCCAGGATGCCTCTTGGGTGCCTGCCAAATAACAGCTTGAACGGACTCAAGCCAGTGGACGCTTGCGGCGATTCCCGCACCACGAACATAACAAAAGGCAGGACAGAGTCCCAGGATGTAGGATCATTATGAGCAACTCGTCTGATCATTTGTTTTAAAGTCTTGTTAAACCGTTCAGTCAAACCATTAGTCTGTGGATGGTAAACGGTGGTGCCCAATTTCTTAACAGCGAATCTATCACAGAATTGTTTCATCACACGAGAAGTAAAAGGTGTGCCTTGGTCAGTCAAAATTTCCCTAGGAATGCCAATACGAGTAAAAATCACGCACAGAGCTTTGGCTACAGCGGAGGAGTTGGCCTTTTTCAAAGCAGCTACCTCTGGATATCGTGTTGCATAGTCAACCAACACCAGCATATATTGGTACCCATTCTTAGTCTTAGGCAAAGGGCCTACAATATCTAATGCCACCCTCTGAAAGGGGACTTCCAAAATAGGCATAGGACAAAGGGGAGCCTGAGGAGGCTTATAAGCGGAGACAATCTGACAGTCAGGACATGAAGTACAGAACCGTTCAACATACTTTTCCATATTCATCCAATAAAATCGTTTTGATAACCGCTCCCTGGTCTTATCAGCTCCCAGGTGCCCTCCCAAGATGTGAGAGTGGGCCAGCTGCAAAAGAATTTCCCTATGCACCTCAGGTACAACTAGTTGCTCAGTAAATTCCCTCATTAGATGGTCTGAAATCACTCTGAAAAGACAACCATCTTTTTCTAGAAAGTGTGGCGTTTTCAAGCCCCCAGTATCACGCTCTTGGTAATAGGAGTCACTAGCAGTGCGAGCCTGTTTAAATGCATATTCTAATGAGCCATCAGCATGCTGCAAGCGCACAAAATCCGACTGCTTGCTAGTACTCAGTTTGGGTTCGGAGGCATTTGCAATCTGAGAGGATGTAGAAGGGCCTTCCTGCCATTCTGGGAAATTGTGGGGGGTGTCTCCCTCAGTCTCGCTGGAGAGATCGGGTTCAATATCTAATCTAATCTAGATTTTCCCCAACCGCCACTAGTTCTCCTTCTTCTTCCCTCCCACTAAGCTCAACAGGGGACTTGATGACTGGTGAGCGATGTTCAGCCGTTAGTCTAGGAAAAAGGGCATTTCTTCTGCCTATCAGTAAAGGCCAAGGGCATGAGTCAGAAACAGCAGACCAAACTTTAAAGTGACGACCCTTATAAGTTAAAGGAAGAAGTAATGTCTGATAGTCTTTAACATCTCCATGTACACAATGTATCTTTACAGTGTCAGTGTTACTAAGGTAGCTGTCGTGAAGACAGTCCCGTCTGACAACACAAAGGTCACTGCCCGAGTCCAACAACGCCGTCATCTCGCGGCCCCCAAGCTTCACCGATATCAATAGGCCATCTTTCTCTTTTGATGAATTCGGAATATTTGAGCAACAAACCTCCGCTAAACCAATTTCCATTGATTGAGCTAGAGACAGGCGACATTCTTTCGCCAAGTGACCGGGTTGGTCGCACCAGAAGCACTTTTGTTCAGCACCACTGCCGAAATATCCTCGGCGACGTCCATGGCCACGGCTGCTTTCTCCAGAAACAGGCATATCATTCGTAACTGTGTTCCCTGGAGGCCTTCCCGAAGAAATTCGATGATCAGGTGCTGAAGGTTGACGATGTTCAGGTCTACGGTCAAGGTGACGAGAATGCCCTGGGCGGTCTCTCGGAGGTTGTAACACAGCATACGGGGCACCAAACCCACCGCTTTTTCTCCAAGCGGTCTGCGAGCCTTCTAACCGTTGAGATACAATCGTCAGTGATTCAAGATTATGAGGAAGAAACTCATCTCAGAGAGGTGCAGGTATCCCGAACAGTACTATATTCATAACAACCTTTTCTACGACTCACTCCATCTTGTCCCCCTCAAACCAGCAATGCACTTTATGAATCAAATCTTGTATTTGTGCTCGGATGGAACCGTCCATATTCAGTTTCCAGTCATAAAGTGCAAAATCTTTAGACAAAAAGGTTGTGGTTTTACGTAAAAGAACTTGCTCCTTCAAAAAATAATAATCGCCAAGCTTATCAGCAGGTACATTTCGTAAGGAAAGTAGGGCGTCACCAGACAAAAAAGGGGTGACGATAACAGCCCAGTGACGTTTGTCCCATCCCAACAAAGTCGCCACTTGCTCAAAAGCCAAAAGAAACATCTCTGGGTCATCAGAAGGACCCATCTTCGTCAGCACATTCTTAGCATTGTCCGGGAGCAGAGGCAGCGGAACGATTCGCTGAATATTTTGCGGATGAGGCGGAGGCGGAACATATTGTTCAGGGATTGGATTATCCCTTCGTCGAACATTTTGAGGAGGCGGAATATTCTGTTGGGGAATTAAGTCGTCCTCCGGATCGTAAGTGAGCGGAACATTCTGGGCGATTTGAAAAATGTATTCGGCATCCATCTGTGCATCCATCTGTGCAACCACTCCTGGTACCACTTGTCATGCTTGAGTCACAGAATTGCACAGAAAACAGAGGAGGTTGAAGAGACTGGAATTTTATTCAAACACTGCAAACAAACATTTGTCTCTTTAAAGGGTTTCAAACGTGCTCCTTGAAAGGAAAGAGCTGACACCTCCGTTTGTCAATTAAAAGTAAGCACGGGGTTCTAGAGGGAAAAGTCTGAGAGAAAGAAGGAGAAGCAAACAATCAATTTAACAAACTGAAAGAAGCCCATACAGGTTTTTTAAGTAGGCGGAGCACCGCACGAGAGGCATATTACGCGACAGAGCCACCAGAAAGGTAAGGAGGAATGTGAAGGTAGTCTGTCAATGTTTTTCAGGGGTTTTCCCAGGGGCGTCTGTATTCTCTGGAGGTGTGATCAGCTCCGCAGCTCACAATATATATATATAGATAGATAGATATTTTGTGGTGGATGGCTGGGTCAGGGAAGCAAATGTGGCCAGTGCATTACCTCCCCTGGAACGATAGATGGCAGCCACCCTGGGTTGCAACAGTGCCTCAGACTCCTGCAGGGCCTCATAGGAGTTGGAGTTTGGCACAGCCTTGTTGGAATCTGCAAGCATTGCCAGGGTGTGCTACAATTACTGCTGAGCCCAGAAGTGCTGCCAGAAACACATCATCAGGCACCTGAAGCACTTCTGGGTGCCCTATAAAAGGGGCCACCAGACACTACTCCGGGAGCCAAAGTCGGGAGGAGGAGGACAAAGCTTGCTGGAGGGTGAGTGGAGGAGAAAGAAAGAGAGAGATACAGAAGAAGAAATGAAAGGGAGAAAAGTAAAGGGTGTTGGTGCTTGTTGGAACTGTATAAATAAAATCACGTGTGCTTTGGTACTTGGGTCCTTAGCATCTGTCTGTGATCTGGGCTAGAATGCTCACAATATAGATAGATAGATAGATAGATAGATAGATAGATAGATAGATAGATAGATAGATAGATAGTAAAATTTACTGTAAAAAACAAAGTTTTGTTAGATGTATTTAAATAATGTAATACATCTGTTCACCCAATTTCCTACCTGCTATTCAGCAACAGCTATAATCTAATCTCCCCAGAGCATACATAGGGCAGAAAGAATCCTTAGAGTGGTCACTAGCTATTGTAGTAAACATTTTAGGACTACACATATAATGTGATTAAAAAAAAAAAGTTTGCCATTCTTCAGATATTTTTTTTTTTTTTGTTCTTTATTTCGCCTTATACAATTTCTTGTATTAGGAATTTGGTAGTTTTCACATACCCCTTGGGGTCAGAGCACAGGGTCAGCCATTGTACAGCGCCCCTGGAGCAATTACAGGTTAAGGGCCTTGCTCAAGGGCCCAGCAGAGTAGGATCTCTTTTGGCAGTGACGGGGATTCGAACCGGCAACCTTCGGGATACCAGCACAGATCCTTAGCCTCAGAGCCACCACTCCGCCCCAAAGACTAGGTTTGTAAGTGATGATTTTAACTTTAAATGAATCTGACCCAGTTCTAATGGAAAAGGAGGGAGAACTCCTGTTAATAATATTTTAATAATGTTTTTGAGATTAAGCACTTTTTCTTCTTAGACATTAATGTAAAGCAGTCTTTAGCCTGAGTACATAGTCTTATAGTGTAATTATACAATCTGACTGTTTGCTGGGTCTGTAATTATATGTGGTTGATCTGCTTGTTAAATGATCTGTGATTTTTAATTATTTTACTATATAAGCGCACTGTTTTGAAAGTTCCTTAGTTTAATGTTTTCTTTGAAATACAATGCCTGTCTGTAACAAATCAGTCCACCCATTGACTGGTGCATTTCTTCTGAAAGTCAGGCCTATTCTCTTATTGTACAACTACAGAGCTCAGTCAGTTAAATATTTAACTTTCCAGATATAAACCTTTCCCATAGCACAGAATGATCTTTCTGCCATATGTGAGAATAAAAAAAGATCTATGCATAAAAACTGTTCATAAAAAGACAGCTAGCATCTTCACTAGAAAAGCATTGTAGCAGGGTATGATATTTGATAAAGCAAATGAACTTCATGATTTCATATTACAGAAAAAAATAAACAAAGAAACTTTTTAAATTAATAATCAAAACTGAAAAACTCACTATATCAATTTTATTTAATAAATGTTTATTTATCAACCTCTTATCTTTTGTTAAATTATAGCTGTCAGCTTTGTTTGTCACTGATATCATTAATCCAGATTAATTTGTATTTGGGGAGGATTAAAGGTTTAATTATTTATCTTTTTTGGAACTGTAATCTTTTTTTCTTTTATTTTTATGGCAGCAACACAAAGATTTAATTTGTTTGTAAATAATTATTATTCTGAAAAAATACACCAGATTAGTACTAAGAAACTCAGTTTTATTTACTTTTCCAGTTTAACTCATTTACAGAAAGTTTCATTTGTCTGTATATGTAAAAATTAACAGGCATTGACAAATCTGTTCCTTTAATATAAAAAAGTATAAATATAATCAGATTTAAGAGCCAGTAATTAGAACCTGAACCTGTGATATGCTTTTTTCATTTTAAATTAATATATACCTCTAGAAAGTCATTATAAATGTGTTCTGTGCAACAGCATTGATTAATTTGCTTGTTAGGCTAAGGCAGCTGTCAGCTGAATGAGGCATCTGGACATTTTTGAATGACTTACAGCATGAACAATTTTAATAGTGTTAATGTGCTTCAAGACCTTCTCTTCTTATTTTTCAGGTTTTTAAAAGTGAAAAATTTACTTTAAATGTTAACAATAACAAAGTAGCACAATCAGCTTATAATAGCAAGTTAAGGTTTAATTGAAAACTGGGAAACACCTACTTTTTTCCATATGATGTGATCAAGCAAGACAAGTGCTGGCCTTTTTTCCCCAGAGTAGATACAACTAACCTGGTTAAACTCTTTCTTTATATATAAAATCCAGCATCTGACTGCTTGTTTTTATGTCTGTCCGCTTTTCTCGAGAGAACTACTTAATGGATTTAGATCGGGTTTTTTTCTATAATTTGCTTGAACACTCTGGTTAATTTTGTGATTTCTCTCATTGCACAAAGAATCATAGTTCGCTTGTAGGAGCAATATATTTGCGCTAATCCGAGACAGAGGCTGCGGAGCGAGGGGAGGGGGAAGCGTGATGTCAGGGGTGGGGAGCCCGGCGGGGCCTCTTCTTACTCACGTACCTACCTCCATTCGAATCGCTCTACCTCTAGCCACGTTTTGGAGTGGACCTTGCCTCTGCTTAGCTAACAATACCTGTTTGTTTATTGATTTTTAAAGTCTGTCCTTTTTCACTACTACGCAGGCGGAGCCGAGGGGGACAGCTAGTTTTTAATAAAAATATATTCCACTTTGACCACTATATAATATGCCCTAGAAGAACATTATCTTCTCAAAAACTTCATGAGAACATATCATACACTTTTAATGTTTGCCAGAATGTTCCACTCTGCTAAAAGCAAATGAATTTATTAAGAATGTCTGAGAGAACAGACTGAAAAAGAAACACTTAAACACTGTCAGACCACTTGGACAGAGGCAGTGGTGCTGTAAGAATTATGTTTCTGGATTTCTGTAGCACCTTCAACACCATCCAACCTCTGATCCTTAGGGACAAGCTGACAGAGATGGGAGTAGATTCATACCTGGTGGCATGGATCATGGACTATCTTAAAGACAGAGCTCAGTATGTGCGTCTCGGGAACTGCAGGTCTGACATTGTGGTCAGCAACACAGGAGCACCGCAGGGGACTGTACTTTCTCCGGTCCTGTTCAGCCTATATACATCGGACTTCCAATACAACTCGGAGTCCTGCCACGTGCAAAAGTTCACTGACGACACTGCTATCGTGGGCTGCATCAGGAGTGGGCAGGAGGAGTAGTATAGGAACCTAATCAAGGACTTTGTTAAATGGTGCGACTCAAACCACCTACACCTGAACACCAGCAAAACCAAGGAGCTGGTGGTGGATTTTAGGAGGACCAGGCCCCTCATGGACCCTGTGATCATCAGAGGAGACTGTGTGCAGAGGGTACAGACCTATAAATACCTGGGAGTGCAGCTGGATGATAAATTGGACTGGACTGCCAATACTGATGCTCTGTGCAAGAAAGGATAGAGCCGACTATACTTTCTTAGAAGGCTGGCGTCCTTCAACATCTGTAATAAGATGCTGCAGATGTTCTATCAGACGGTTGTGGTGAGCGCCCTCTTCTACGCGGTGGTATGCTGGGGAGGCAGCATAAAAGAAGAGGGACGCCTCATGCCTGGACAAACTGGTGAGGAAGGCAGGCTCTATTGTAGGCACGGAGCTGGACAGTTTGACATCCGTGGCAGAGCGACGGGCACTGAGCAGGCTCCTGTCAATCATGGAGAATCCACTGCATCCACTGAACAGTATCATCTCCAGACAGAGGAGCAGCTTCAGCGACAGACTGCTGTCACCGTCCTGCTCCACTGACAGACTGAGATCATTCCTCCCCCACACTATGCGACTCTTCAGTTCCACCCGGGGGGGTAAACATTAACATTATACAAAGATATTGTTTTTCTGTTATACCTGCATTGTTATCACTCTTTAATTTAATATTGTTTTTTGTATCAGTATGCTGCTGCTGGAGTATGTGAATTTCCCCTTGGGATTAATAAAGTATCTATCTACCTATATGTCTATCTATCTGTCTGTCAGGGAATTACTCTGTAAATAAAGAATAGCTCACCATTATACATAAATCTAAACATGGACATCTTTCATTACAACAAGCTTGAGGGGACCTAATCATGTAATACGAGCTGATCAGCACATCAAGCCTAAGAAATATCACAAAACAATAATCTAAAGTAACACTGTCAAGACATTTTCGTTGTACCAATCATTGCCAGAACTGACTCTACTCCATTGGGCCCTTGAGTAAGGCTATTAACCTACAATTTGCTTCGTCCTGGGTATGATGTTAACCTGCATCCAGTCCTGCAAGCAGGTCCTCCAACTTACAAGGAAAACTTGGAGGTTGGTGGGCAGGATTGGCATTCCGTCCACCATAAAAAAAAACTCACACTGTTTCCAGTGTGGTGCTGAGGTGTCACCCATTGCACAGCTGCACTCAGGTCCCAATCCAGGTAGTTCATTGTGTGGTGGGTGTGGCAATGCGCTGTATCAGCACACGCTCCCAACCTCACCTCACCTCAATCACCATAAAGATACATGATATAATCTTTTAACACAATTACATCTTAGTATTATCTAAAGGTCTCAATATAGTTAAACAGATTAAAAGTCCCTGACTCATCTGTATTCAAAAAGATACTTCTTATATTTAAATTCAAACACAGGACAAAATATAAGGTATTAATTATTATTATTATTATCTCACTGTTCCCTTGGTATCTGTTCAGGACATGACAGGTAAAGAATACCTTAGTTACACCAGGCAGGCACACCCACAACACTTCATAAATTCACACAGAAATAATAAAGCACACAAATACAAGTTTAGGTTTTTGCGTCTACAGCACATCCGGAAAATATTCTTGGAACTTTTACTTCACTGAATCTGTGTATTAATTACCATAATTAAAAAACATCTGATATTCCTGAACATTAAGATGAACAATGCAACACACTTTTAACCTTGTTTTTGTTTTTAGGCATTATTAGTTTTTTTCCATTTGTTATCTTTATCATTATTGTTTTATGAATGAAATTTGTTGTGATTCTTTTTTGTGATATCGATATTACGTTTTGGTTTTTGATCTTCAGTTTTGAAATGTGCTCAAAGCATTGGTGATAAAGGTTTTTGCATTAAAGATTTTATTTTATGTAGTTAAAATATTTTTGCCTCTCTTTGCAAAATGATGGCTCCATTATGCAGAGCGGTTTCCACAGTGTCACTATGTAAATGAACTGGAAGTACACAACTGCATTAAAGGTCAGCACCAGGCTTTTGTTACTCATCCAAGGTTGTGGATTTCATCTTGAACCTTCCATGTCATATTCTTTTTCTTAGTAGCTCCTGGGAATAGATGTGTAGCTAGTTTGTTCTGTGACATGGATGAAATGATGCCCATATGGTAGGAATCACCATTTAATGAGGGTCTGGGGTCCAGGCTATCATAATCAGTGTCAGTCACAGTAATAATAATAATAATTCTTTACATTTATATTGTGCTTTTCTCACTACTCAAAGCGCTTTACATAGTGAGTGGGGAGCCACTTCAACCACTACTAATGTGTAGCATCTACCTGGATGGTGCAGCGACAGCCATTTTTACACCACTACGCTCATCCCACGTGAGCTACTAGGTGGTGAAGTCGTGAAAGAAACAGCCAGATAGAAACAGAGGGTGATTAGGGTGATCCTTACACCTAGCCAAGTTTAGGGCAGATTTCAAAATCCTCCTTTTAACATATAAAGCCTTAAATGGCCATGGTCTGGCTTAGTTGTCTGAACTTATCATGACTTACAAACCAGAATGTACATTAAGATCTCAAGATGCCAGTCTGCTTATGATTCCAAGGAATAATAAAATAAAAGTGGGAGGTCGAGCTTTTAGTTACAGGGCCCCTAAACTGTGGAATGGTCTGCCTGCTACTATAAGAGATGCCCCTTCAGTCACAGCTTTCAAATCTCGGCAGAAGACTCACTACTTCAGTTTAGCATATCCTGACTAGAGCTGCTCATTAACTGTACAGACTGCATCACTGCTGGTTATTAGCACTAAAACATAAGTAACATGATAGTAATAATTTGTTACTAACCCTCACCTATTCTGTTTCTCTCCTTGGTACTGAAATGTGACACTTGGTGCCACGGCCCACTTGCCAAGTTGTTCTGTCTGCCTTAGGTAAAGTCATCTCTGATGGAGGAGCACTGGAATCGTTGGGTAGAGGGGTCCTTTCATCAGATTGGCTGGCCCAGTGCTGTCTCAGCTGTGGAATGGTCAACTGGGGGAGGCACCTTAATGGCTAAGGTCTCCAGGACTCTAAATAAATCCAAATCATATTATGTGATATCATCTACTGTTAAATTCTGCTCTGTACTTGTAATATTTCTATTGTACTATTATATTGTATTGAGGATTACCTGTGCTCTGTTCTGTGTATTGTTTTGTATTGACCCCTTTTTTTTTGACACCCACTGCACGCCCAACCTACCTGCAAAGGGGTCTCTTTTTGAACTGCCTTTTCCAAGGATTCTTCCATTTTTTCCCTACAAGGGTTTTTTTGGGAATTTTTCCTTGTCTTCTTAGAGAGTCAAGGCTGGGGGGGCTTTCAAGAGGCAGGGCCTGTTAAAGCCCATTGCAGAACTTCTTGTGTGATTTTGGGCTATACAAAAATAAATTGTATTGTATTATATTAAACAAATGATGGAAAATTAAAATAAATTGCTTAAGAAGACAAAATTGAAAAAAGTTTTAATAATAACTTTAAATTATTGAAGAAAGCCTCTTATTTACTTTGCATAACATCTGATGGTGGTTTTCCCCACCGGCCCCTATTGTAGAAACACCATTAAGTAACAAAGTTCTCCAGAAAAAGAAAACCCATTGGCAATCCAACGCTTCAAAAACGATAAAGCATTAATTTCTCTGCTATATGATGGTTCTCATGACTCCTCAACAAATGAACTTTTTGATATATCTCATTCTTCAAGGTCATTTCCACAGCTTTCTTTTTTAAGGCTGCTTGCTCGAGCCATGCCTCAGTGTGGTTTCTGACTCTGACCTACATTTTTCTCTGAAGTTATCAGCTACCTCCAGAACAGTTAGATAGTTATCAGGCCCTGCTAATTATAATTGTGCAGCTGTGCTTCTGATTAGACTACATCAGTGCTCCCTCCTAGGAAGAGGGCATCCAAAATGGTAATAGTAACCTCATATTATCAAATCATGTAAATGTTTGTAAAAGGTGTTAAGTAGTAAACTTGTAAACCGTAGACAACTAAAAAAAGGTACCTTGGATGAACAGAACCGAAGCATGGCTCATCTGTTGTTTCTTTCTATAAATACATTATAATGTATTTGTGTAATAGGGGATATTTATATCAATCTTAATTAACTTAAGGGAAAACAGTCAGTTTTGTACTAGCACTTGGTGTGGTGCTTTCTTTAAAAATGAATGCACAGTGCTCTTTGGAATTGTGCTTTATTTTTTAGGATTCTGTTTACATTTCTATTTCTCTTTATTCTGCTTTCAAGGTGAGCCATATTTCAATAACTTTGCACCTTGAAATCCAGAAATGAAATCTTTGTAGTAGATTAAATTTTAGACTTCAATACACTCCCAGCATTTACAATCTTCCTAAGTTTTATACCTCCAGATTGAAAAGCCCGTAATGAGTTATTTCATGTCAACTGAAATATTACCAAAATATTCCAAAAGTGTAGCCAACAAGATTCAGCAAGAATAATGAAGAGAAATACGCAATATGTTGCTCTGCAAGTCTAAAGTGCTTAGTGAGCAGAAAATGTTCAAAACACATTTATTTATGAGTGTATTGTAGGAAGGGGACAGTGCAAGCATTTTCATTTCTGAGCAATTTCATCTTTGAAGCATATAAGGCAATGCTATCTTTGTAACACTGATGAAATGAGTGGAGCATTGCATTTGTATGGCATACCAAATGTCTCTTGGCCTTATGAAGGCTGCGATCGTTTTAGGTTAAAAATCACAAAAATAAAAGAAGATTAATAGAAGAACACTATAAATCAGATAAAGCAACATTTCCACTTTGTTTGGATGCCCACATTTCTGAGGAGGAAAACGCTTGCTGTGTCTTCATACATTTCTGTCTATGTACATTTCCATTTCCATTGTTAAATATGAAGATTTATTTATAGAAAGACAACATTTTAGTTAATTTTTAGACTTTATCACCCGGCAACAGAACGAGTCTTGATGTCAAGACAAATCATTTTATTTTAATTCAAGTTCCACAATAAAAAATAAGATCAATCCAGGTAAATGACTGGATGTAAAAAAATGCTTGGAGTCATCAAAATGAATACTTACATTTTATGAAGCTTTGATGGGAAAAACTTTACATACTATATACAGAAACTCACCAAAACTAACACAATAACATGTTTAGTACCGGGATTTGTAGAATGTCAGTGTGCTGTTTTGTCTTTTGCTTTTGAATTTTTTTTGCATATGCTCCTTTTTAATTCTTTTTCCTCATTTTACACACTTGCATTAATGTCGTTGCCAATCAAAGATTTTATCTGACAATTCACAGACAGCTATGGGTTTTGTTGACACATTTGTGAGCTGACGTATAAGGTGACCATTTTATGCATAGCATACTGTCACCACTTGGTGTAGTGCAAAAGGAGACACTGCTTATTTGTAACAAAATTTTAAACAGAGACAACAATTCTGTTTAGAAAAAGAGTGATTCAAAGGGCAATGGTAAAAGAATCTGGAATACTTTGTTTCTTTTACTTGTTTTCTAGCTTAAAGGTGGGACCTTCATGAGTTTGGGAACTGCTTGAGGTTGACACGTCTGCAAGGGAGTTTTAGCTTACAGCTCACTAGATTCAGTTTCAACTTTGGGGATTGCTTGATCCAGAGCTTTGTTATACCTCTGTTATGTTGCGTGGGTTCTGACAGAAATTTCTACCTTTGATCTTGATTGCGTTTTTCCTTAATACTTTTTATTAGTGTATAGGTAGCCAAAATACAGAAATAAACAAATATTAATCCTAACTTCATGCTAAACCACGACAATTCCATTCGTTGATTTTATGATGTTAGGGTTTACCAATCAAAATGTTTTCGACTGGTGCACTGCATTTTGTGATCATTCTGCTTGAAGTCAAGTACACTTTATTTTAATTGTGCAAAATTATATTTTGCTCTAACTTCTGAAGCTACATGTAAAGCTCAAAAGCAACATTTGTTTTCTCTTGGAAATTGCCTCATCATTAACAAAGTCTTACTCCTGGGGCCTGAGTTGCCTCGAAAGCTCGCATATTGTAATTTTTTCAGTTAGCCAATAAAACATGTCATTTTGCTTGCTTCTCACTTACTCACAGCAAAGTGAGATTACATTTAGCATAAACATTTTAAAATATTACATGAGTATCTACCGTATATACTCGCGTTTAAGTTCTCCCACGGATAAGTCGGGGCTTCATTTTACTGTATAATTTCTGATATTTTATAATGTCGGTCATATAAGTTGAATGCGGAATACTCACGCTTTTGGTCCAAGAGATTATGATATGCTAACACCCACCTGAGAGAGTACCCACAGAGCACACTGCCTTTTTTTCTATGTACAGTGGAACCTCGGGTCACGAACGTCTCGGAACACGTACAAATCGGGTTACGACCAAAAAGTTTGCCAAACTTTTGCATCTGTTCACGACCACACACTCGGGTGACGAACAAGCCAGTTTCCCTTCCGGTTCATATGCGCCGATGATTTCCGCACGTGTTCAGTCTCTCCCTGTACAGTACATTGCTCTCGGTCAGACATGCATCACGCAGAGGGACTTTACCTCAAAACTGTAATCTCCTCTCCACCCAGTTCCTCTTCACTTCCTTCATGCCAGAACTCGACTCATGCAAGGTTAGTTTTCTTGGTTGTTTATGGTTAGTTTTTGTATAAATTACAGATTTTTCAAATGTTCATTTTTTTCCCTGTACTTAAAACTCATTAAAAAAAAGTGTTTACAGCAATCGGTTCATAAGGCTATAGCATGAACTCTTGCAATTTTAGTTTTCTCTGTTCAGGGTTTTCTCAATGTTATTCAATGTTTTTACATTTAGTTTACTATTACACTGTGCATTCTATGGTATAATTAACTATTTTTGTGCTTAAAAATCTTTAATAAATATATATTTACATACAGCTCGTACGATCCAGAATGGATTAATTGTATTTACATACAATCCTATGGGAGAAATTACTTTTGGGTCATGACCAAATCGGGTTGTGACCAGAGTTTTGGAACGAATTACGATCGTGACATGAGGTTCCACTGTATTGTGTCTACATGACCACACAGTAATACCCAAACTATTCTCCAAAATCAAAGTGTTCAACAGCAAACAAAGTGCAGCACAGCCCTTCTTTAAATAAATAAGTCAATACATAAATAAATACCATAAATACTCGCGGATTTCTCACATGGATAAGTCGGGACTTCATTTTACCGTATAATTTCCGATATTTTATAATGTTGGTCATATAAGTCGAATGCGTAAAACTCGTTTGGCCCAAGAGATTATAATATGCTAACGCCCACCTGAGAGAGAAACCGCGGAACACACTGCCTTTTTTTCTATGTATTGTGCCTACGTGCCACATGGTAATACCTGAACTATTCCGAAGTGACGTTTGCACTGTTTTGTGTTTTTTGTATCTCAGACCCTCATACACCTTTATCGTAAGAGCATCCTTTATCTATGATGAAGTGTACGATCAGAAGAAAATATGAAGCTGGTTTTAAAATAAAAGCCATTGAAGTAGTGAAAGAAATTGGTAACTGTGCTGCTACAAAAAAATTTGATGTATCTGAGAAACTGGTGCAAGATTGGAGGGAGCAGGAAGATGTAAAAAAAAATTAAATGTTGCATTTTTGAACAGGCGTGTAAGTCAGGGTCTGATTTTATAATCAATTTTTCAGGTTTCAAGACCCGACTTATATGCGAATATATATGGGAAATATATTTCTTTATTAGAAATAATAAGCCAAATTTTAGTTGGCTTCTCATATTGGCCTCATAAAAAAGATGAGGATAAACTCAAAAAAGTTATCAAAATTGTACGCAGGAATCTTAGCCCTATCCAGTGTAATATTGTTCTTTAAAATGAGTTTCTTCTTTTTTATCCCAAAGGTGATAGATTGAGCTTCAATTTGATGACTGCATTGAATTGTGGTAATTGGTATGGCAATGAATACACATGAATAGTAACATTGTCTTGGAATATTACCCTTCTGAAAGAGGCCTATCCTAGATGGATACCCTGCTGCTATGAGGGGATCTGACCAGCAACAATGTTCAGATAGTCTGTGACATTCAAATGTTGCTTTAAGATAGAAATTTATTTATTTGTCACCAAGGGGGAATTTGGCTTTTTACAGAAAAGTATGTCCTATAACTGAGTTTGCCCTTTTAATTAGCTTGTTGATTCACTGGGCCTCTCTTGAAGTTATTTTACCAGCCCAACAAATCACGGCATAGAAAATTGCATTGGCCATCACAGACTTGTAGAACATGTGAAGCGTGTCACTTCCCACATTAAAGGAACACAGTCTCCTTTAATGAGCTTGCTCTGCCCTTTCTTATAAACAGTAGTTTCTATGTGTTCCAAGATCAGTCCAGCCTATCATTGACGTGGACCCACAAGTTCTTGTATGAGCGCACCACCTCTACATCCACTCCCTGAGTAGTGACCAGACACAGAGGCTCTTTGGTGTGAAGAAAGTCAATAACCAGTTCTTAGTTTTGCTGATGTTAAGTTGCAGACAATTTTCTTTGCACCAAGAAACAAAATTCTCCACCACATCCCTGTACTGTCTCATCCCCTTTATCAATATACCCCATTGGTGCAGAATCATCTCAGAATTTCTGCAAGTGACATGACCTGGTGTTATATTTATAGTCTGAGGTGTACAGAGTGAAGAGAAAAGGAGACAGGGCTGTTCTTTGTGGCGCTCACATCCATATCAGAAACGCAGTCCCTGATTGTCACAAACTGTGGCCTACCTGACAGATAACCCATCATACCGGACACCATAGGCTCATCCACCTACATATCTCTGAGCTTTAACCCTTAACAAGGTATGGCTGGATGGTACTGATGGCACTGGAGAAATCAAAAAACATAATCCTCACTGTGCTGCCAGTTGTGTCTAGGTGATAATAAGCCTTGTTGAGGATATGGATAATTGCATTTACTTGTATCAAGGGACGTACTGAGTACCAACGCAAGCACATCCTACACGCAGCAGAAAGGACCAATGGGTGCATTAGGTTTTCATCCTATCTCTATTCTATCAATCAGTGTAAATCAACAGGAAATGAGATTTCTTTCAGCTAGACAATGTTTAAAGAATCCTCCAGCGTCTAGTGTTTGTGATGCTCAGCCCACTACAACTACATGATCTTCTTTTTCATCTTGAAGGTGCATCAGCTGCCATACCCTTTTAGATACAGAAGTGTCAAGATTTGTCTACTGATCTTTTCCTGCTTCATTCATGTGTTTGCTGTCATTTGGATGACCATAAGTCACTTATTACTCTACACTCTACACCTATTACTCTTATGACGAAAAAAAAAATGTAGCAGCACTAGATAAAGTCAAGAGCTGGGCAACTAGGCTGATTTAGGAACTGAGAGGTATGAAGGGGCTGAACCTTTTAAGTTCATGCAAATTTAAATTAAGATCTGAATAATTGAAGCTTTCAGAATTATAAATGGAATTAGTACAATGAATCCCTGCAGTTACTTTAAAATATAGTTTTCAACAAGAACGAGTACATATTGTTAGGAACTTGTTAATGACAAATTTTCTGCAAATGAAGGAAAGAATATCTTCATACAAAGAACATGGAGCAAATTACTAAATAATGTTGTGGCAAACAGAGCTTGAGGGACCATCAAATCTTGATTTGGTGTTCATTTTTTTGTTGAATAGGATAGACAAGCTTGGTGGGCTAAATGACCTGTTGTCATCACAATTGTTCTACAAGTCCTGGTAGACTGCACATTTGCACTTTTCGTTTGAAGTCAATCTCCCAACAGAGTGTCACAATCGCTTGGGTTTTTCTCCATACACATGTACAAAAGCTGTGCATGAAAGGCCTAGTAATACTCAAGGGCACAATGGAACTTATCAGTCTGCAATTTTCAAAGAAATTAACAAAACCTTAAATCTTGCCTCTTAATTACACCCACACATGATTGATGGGTACCTTGCCTTATGGTTTAAGTCTTATTGCACATAATGCTGGCTCTAATTGAACATGAAAAAGGCAGATGTACCTAATAGAGTGTCCTCATAGTATACAGTCATTGGCCACTTTATTAGGCACACCTGTTCAACTGCTTGTTAACGCCAATATCTAATCAGCCAGTCACATGGCAGCAACTCAGTGCATTTGGCATTTAGAAATTGTCAAGATGACCTGCTAAAGTTTAAACCAAGCAAAATGAAGAAGAAAGGCGATTTAAGGGCAAATATCTAGTGAGCTTCAGCTCTCTGTGCGAAAATGCCTTATTGATGCCAGAGGCCAGAGGAGAATGGCCAGACTGGTTCGAGCTGATAGAAAGGCAACTGTTATTCATATACCCACTTGTTACAGCAGAGATATGCAGAAGAGCATCCCTGAACTCACAACACGTTGAACCTTGAAGCAGATGGGCTACAGCAGCAGGAGAGCACACCAGGTGCCACTCCTGTCAGCTAAGAACAGAAAACTGAGGCTACAATTCACACTGGCTCATAATAACTGAACAACAGAAGACTGGAAAAACATTGCCTGGTCTGCAGAGTCTTGATTTCTCCTGCAACATTCAGATGGTAGGGTTTAAATTTAGTGTCAACAACCTGACGTCCTGGATCCATCCTGCCTTGTATTCTACCTTGTGGTGGAGTAATGGTGTGGGGGATATTTTCTTGGCACACTTTGTGCCCCTTAGTGCCAATTGAGCAATGTTTAAATGTCACATCTTACCTGAGCATTGTTCCTAATCATGTCCATTCCTTTATAATTCTACTTCCAGCAAAATAACGTGGCATGTTACAAAAGCTCAAATCATCACAAACTGGCTTCTTGAACATGGCAATGAGTTTGTAGTGCTCAGATGACCTCCACAATCACCAGATCTCAATCCAATAGAGCACCTTTGGGATGTGGTGGAACGGGAGATTGGCATAATGGACGTGGAGCCGACAAACCTGCAGCAACTGTTTGATGCTATCATGTCAGTATGGTACAAAATCCCTGAGGAATGTTTCTAGCAGCTTGTTGAACCTATGCCATGAAGAATTATGGCAGTTCTAAAGGCAAAAGGGGGCTCAACCCGGTATTGCCAAGGTGTACCTAATAAAGTGGCCAGTGGGTGTATATTAAAGTTTCTTGAAACAAATCACATCATATTTGTTCATATTCAACAAATTATCTGTCCTCTTTGTTCTTCAGTCATCAAAGAACTTCCACAAGTATGCTTTTGTGCCTGGTTGAAGAGCACCTACTTAATCTTCAGCCACTCACAGGAAAGATTCTTTACTCTAGAACAAGAGCAGCTCTACAATAGATGTGCATTTGTACAAAATTGCCGCCAGAAGGTGAAGTGGTCTTCTTGCCAAAGAAAAGAAATATGCCTGCATTGGAAATACTGTATAAGCTTCATTCTGTTAATAAGCTCTGAATGACTCACCACCCACTGACAGCATCCTTTATGACATTATATATTGAAATAAAAAATAAAAATGGATCACTAATTTTAGATAGAGGCTTAGGGCACAATGCACACTCTAAAACTATACAATTTGTCATTGCTGACAACTGACCATAAAAGTTAATCTTAAAAACATTTTCAAAAATTATTATTTAATTTTCCAAGTCTTTTTGCTTCTTTTTGCAAATACTCTTCTTGAGAAACCTCTTTCACTAGAATGATTTTAGGGCTTGCTAGACAATATGACTGATTCCTTGTGCTTTTAAGGTAGCAACAAGCTTCAACATAAAGAGCTTTTAAATTAATTTAACTGTGAAGTGTCTCTCTGATTTATTTTACATTTACAGTAAGTATGCAAAACCTTCACACTGATACTTTTAAAAGAACATTTTAAAAGAGCTACCATTTATAAAAAAAAAATCTGTGAAAATAATTGCCTCTCTTATGTAGTATTGTGAGTACAGTATATGTTATTTTCCTTTCATTTTGCATTTTTGTATTTCTTTTACTTTCTCTAGTGCTGCTCTTCAACTTGTCTGCAAACTTTGGCAATGTCTTTATTTGAAAATGTTTACAGACTTGAATTTTTTGGCCAACAAATACATGCAATGGTAATATTTAGAGATAAAAAAAATGATTAACAAGTGGGATTAAATTGCAAATAGTACTGGAAAAAGGTGAAATTGCAAACATCTCACAGTCAGCAAAAGCATTATACCCTGTAGATGGCCATAGACGTTTCTCCCCCAAACTATGCGACTCTTTAATTCCACCCGGGGGGGTAAACGTTAACATTCAACATTATACACAGTTATTGTCTGTTTTTCACCTGCATTATTATCATTCTTTAATTTAATATTATTTATTGTATCAGTATGCTGCTGCTGAAGAATGTGAATTTCCCATTGGGATTAATAAAGTATCTATCTATCTATCTATCTATCTATCTATCTATCTATCTAGACAAAAGTCAGACTTGGGCACATATGAGGCAGAGGTTTACATATAAATTGGAGGAGGTCTTAGGTGACATGGCAATATATGTCACTCAGTTTAGAACATAAGTCAAGCAGTAAGAGATGCCGATGGCACTTCTTCCATTAGAGAAAGGTAATTAAGATTTGAGGTTCTTTAAAACCAATTTTTTGTTGAGGATTTCAGGGATTCCAGGAGCCAATACAGGGAGCTCTAGCCTTGTTATGTGTCAGCTAGGACTTCTTCCCTGGCTTGCATTTATTTTACCTTTTATATTTGCCTTGTTTTTGAATTATTATTTGTAATGAGTTTTCTGCTTTATAAAATAATTACTACTATTGTTCTGTTTATTTAAAGTTTAGCATTTACATACTATGCATTTATGCTGTTTCTTTTTGTTCCCTGTTTTCTGTGGATAGAAGCAGGGTCGTCTTAACGCATGGGCATGCTGGGCAGTTGCCTGGGGGCCCCATGCTAATCTATGTATGTTGTGACTTGCTGAGTGGTTGTGTAGGTAGGGGTCCCAGTGAACTTCTTTGCCCGGGGCCCTATAATGCTGTTAGCCCCCCCACACACACCAACAAGGAGTGTGGCCACCATTATATCACTGCTCTGGGACCACCGTAAGCCTTTATATTTCAGGTTAAACTATTGGTTGAGTCATGTCAACCTCAGAGGTATATTGAGGTTTGTGGTGTCCACAGCATTATTGTCAGTGCTGTATTGGATTTCCTCAGATTTTTGCTTCTTTCTTTGGTTTTCAATTTTTGGATAGTGTATTGGACCTGTTCAGCTTGGGTTGTCTTCTTAGGCATACTGTTTTAGTTATTTTTGCCTTTTGTTTTGGCTTGTTATATTTTGGTGCTTCTTTTTGTTTATATACATGTATTCTTCATATTTATACATTTTTCACTTGCATTTGTCTTCTTAAGGCAGAGGTTTATGTCATCATCTCTACTGAAGGGCATTTTTGATCATTTACAGTGGTTTTGAACCTTAAAAAGTGCAAACCCCATTTATGACCCCTGTAGGCTTTGAAGCCTGCCTTTTAAATTTGAGGCCAAGCTGCCTGGGGTGAGGTCTATTCCTGACATTGACCAATGAAGTCTGGGTCAGGGTTTTTGTGCATTCTGAAGCATGTTCACCCATCTTTTAACCATTTTATGTTGTACTGATTAACTAGATGCCTGCTCTGCTCCCCTAACCTCTGATCTGGAGTTGGTTCCTGATGAACTGGAAGTAATCCCAGAAGTGGTCAAGAGTCTTGGCTTAAAAAAAGCCATAGAACCGAACTGAAGAATTTTGGTTCACTATGGAAGTGAAACAGCAATCTATACTAATTAATAAAAGGCAAAGCCCTCACTGACTCACTGACTAACTGACTGACTGACTGACTCATCACTAATTCTCCAACTTCCCGTGTAGGTGGAAGGCTGAAATTTGGCAGGCTCATTCCTTACAGCTTACTTACAAAAGTTAGGCAGGTTTCATTTCGAAATTCTACGTGTAATGGTCATAACTGGAACCTGTTTTTTGTCCATATACTCTAATGGAGGAGGCGGAGTCACATATCGCGTCATCATACCTCCTATGTAATCACTTGAACTAAAAATTTACAGCACGAGTTAAACGCGGGAACGAAGGTAAATGACGTTAATTTTTGAGTGTCTTTTAATACTGTGTAAGCATGCATATTAACACATGTGCAATTAAACGTGTGCATTTACGGGGTGATTTCTCAGGCTTAAAAGCTCGCCTTTTATTAAAAAGGTAAATGCTAACTGTTTTCATTCTGAAGGGCACAAACCACGTTGGATTTTGTAATGATAGTTGATTAGTAAGGTCTATTAAGGGATACTTACAGAATGATTAGTAATGCGTGTGAATGCCGATGCAAGTAGGAGAATGGGCGTGAACTAAAGAACGATTAGTAACTTGTACAGTAAATGTCTCTAAAGTCTGTCTATTAAAAAGTTATTATATCTTTCAATCCTGTGTATTGATTAAACTACGAACCTAACAAGATCACTACATGGTGTCAGAAGTGGCGGATTGGAAGAGGAATGTGAAGAAGAGATTCAACTTTTGAACGAGTCGCGTGTCTGTGAGTAACCCGAAAACGTGATGAGAAAGCGCTAAGACATTCTAGCAAAAGAGAAAAAAAAATATGTTAGGATTACAGCCCCCACCAAATCTCCAGTTAAAGGGAAATGTAGCTGAAAATTGGAAAAGATTTAAACAGAGATTCGAGTTGTATCTTGCTGCGATTGAAGCAGATAGGAAAAGTGAAAAAATGAAAGCGTCTATGCTTCTACATGTAATTGGTGAAGAGGCGCTAGAGGTGTATAACAATTTTCAGTTTGAAGAAGATGGAGACAATATGAAATTGAAGAAAATAGTTGAAAAATTCGAAATGTATTGCAACCCAAAGCGCAATGTGACGTTTGAGCGGCACAACTTTTTTTACATGTTTCCAGAAAAGTGGAGAAACAATAGACCAGTATGTGACGGAATTGCGTAATAAGAGCTGTTCTAAGAAGAAACCGTCAAGACATCAAAGGACCAATAACCTCTAATCAGAACACTAACACCAGCGAAACAAATATTAACGAGAAAACAAGTTTAAATCAGGAAAGAACATCTCAACTGCAAACACAATTAACCAGAATATCAAAATGTCAAGTAAAACCACCAGAACGACTCATTGAGACATGTTGAGGATTAAAGGAACATTTTCAATTAAGAAATGCTGAATTCCTTTAACAGTTGTGCTTTTTATACATAGTTTGAATGCTGGATGTATGCTTGAAATGTTCTGGATAGTTCAGTTGTTTGAAGTGATCAAGAATTAAACGTGTGCATTTACGGAGTGATTTCTCAAGCTTAAAAGCTCGCTTTTTATTAAAAAGGTAAATGCTAACTGTTTTCATTCTGAAGGGCACAAACCACGTTAGATTTCAGCCGTTAAAGGCGCAAAAATGTCGGTACACCAGATAAATAAGCGCAACATATTATCAGTTGTATTGTATGCTTACAATACATATAGAAATGTGTTAATCGTTAACTAATAGTATCGGATGGTGTTTTTCGACTCGTGCCTTGATTTAAACGATTGCATGTCTTGGTGGGTTTCCATAGCTTATTGTCAATATCTTTACACCTCTTTTTAAGACTTATTGACTGAAACGGGCTTTCATGAAAAAACTTAGGGCTTTGCTACAAGATACACCCTCCACAAGTTAAGGAAGTAAAAATAAAGGTATATATTTCTGTTTTATTTAAACCTTTTAAGTTCGTATGCATAGCCCCATTTGGCTGTTTAAATTTTTTTTTTTTTTTTCTTCAGTAATATTTAATCTTCTTAAAGAAAAACAACATATGCATTTTACTTTTTTTGTATCTCTTTAGTAATATTTTAGTGTAAAAGGATAACGAGTATTTAAACCTTTTATGTTACTTTATAAAGTTATTTTACACAATGTTGAAAAATTAATAAGAAAGCTACATATTTTGGCAGCTGCTGCTTTAATTTTCAATGAAATGGAAAAAGCTCTCCAAGAGAAAACCTCAATGAAGAAGAAACAGTTTGCACTATCTAAAAAGGAGAAACCCTCATTTATAAAGGTTTGCTGCAGATGACTTAACTGAAAATAAATGAATAGTTCCTATGTGTATAATACATATTTATCTATTTGACTTATGCCTTTATTCCAGCAACTTGCAACATCTGAGGTACAATTTGTTACATTACTTTGGTTTTTTGCAGCACAGGCAGGTGAAGTGACTTCCTCAGGGTCACACAGTGGTGTCAGTACCAGGATTTGAACTGACAAGCTCCGGGTTTGCTTAAATATTACTGAAGAATGAAAAAAAACGAAAACGGGCAAATGGGGCTATGCATACAAATGTCCATCCATCCATTATCCAACCCGCTATATCCTAAATACATGAGCCAATCCCTGCCAACACAGGGCACAAGGCAGGAAACAAACCCCGGGAAAGATGCCAGCCCACTGCAGGGCGCACACACCCACACACACCCACACACCAGAGACAATTTAGAATCGCCAATGCACCTAACCTGCATGTCTTTGGACTGTGGGAGGAAACCAAAGATATGTGTATATGTAGATATGTATATATATGTATATGTATATATATGTTTACATAACCTCTTTAACATACTACTTCTCCGCTGCGAAGCGCGGATATTTTGCTAGTTCTGAATAAAGTTCATAAATTGGTAGAAAGGTATAAAGCAGGAAGAACAACTGTAACTGAAGAAGCTCCATCAACACAATGCACACAAGCCTGCATAGACATGGTGAATGCCTTCATCAGAGAATTAGGTGGATCAGATGGATTAGGTTGTTCTCTGTTTCTGCACATTAGGATATCAGCTATGGATTTGCACATGCCAAAGTACTTGGGATACCATAAAGTTTCCACAAGATGGGTACCCAAACAGCTTACTGGTCTGCACTTGGCATACTTCCTTTGGTAAATCTCAGCAGGTTTCACTCCCACTGCCCAAAGAAATCTCATATTGGCGCGTTATTCAACAATGGTGCAATCCCATTCAGTGGAGTCTCCATGTTCATTTGACTTTGGCTTCAGCTAGACTAACTGCAAAGCACAGTGCTGTGTGTGTTCAAACTACCCATAAGCCATTGCGAATGTATTGCAGTGCATCAGTTTCTATCCGTTGCAGTTACAGTGAAATTTTCAAATTGTCTATACTTTTTGATTTACCCTCTTATTTTTTAAATGTTTCCGTGTGAACAAAATGTTTCGTATTTCACCAGGACATTTGTAATTGTGTTGCTTGGGTTTAGCAGTGACCTGTTTTTTTCTAAGAAAAAAAAGGTTAAATCTTATTTCCATGCTGAAGAGAAACAAAGGTAAGGGAAACAATGCTACGGGAACACATTTGGTGAAGGCAATGCTGAAAAGTTATGTCTCTTACCTTTGTTTCCCTCTTCAGCATGGAAATAACCTTTGTCACACATGTGTGACTAGGAGGGAGCTGAGTGGACCAAGTGGAGGTACAGTAATTTCCCGCAAGGCCAGAGGGTGACGGGGTGCACTAAACCTACCTCTGTTATCTCTGCAGGCCAAATACGGGAAAACCTGCCTGATTCAACATCACTTCCGGTTACGGCACCCAGACAGAGTCCACTTCCGGTTCAGGTGACCAGACTGATGTCACTTCCGGTTCCGGCCAAATGACACCACTTCCGCTTTTTGGTTTACAAAGCCGCCATCTTCTCCTAACATGATCAGTTCAGTTCAGGACTCAAAACAGTGCACATGAGTGCTATTTCAGAACCTTTTTGCAGCCAGGGACAATATATGGGTGGCTGCCCCAAACCTTTTTGTGTGTGTTGAGGCTGTTCATTCCACACTTTTAACTTTTTTCTTTGCAGATGCATGCTGAAACAGCCCTTTACAACTTTCAGTTATGTTGTTTCACCTGAAAAAAAATAATGCCACAAACATAGCAAAACTAGCCGTTATCACATTCTATATACTGTTCATCGTATTCATGTTATAAAAATCCATTTAAAGGCTTTATTCAATAGCATGCACCCTCTTGCAGACCTCAGCCATTTAGGAAATTTACTCTAAAATTGTAACAAGATAGCCCCAATGCAAATTACATATCAATTCACCAACCAGAAGAGTGATGTTCAATGGTGTTTCTGCTCGGTGGAAGTGAAGTTAGCATTTAAGTGGTAATTTGATGGCTTGTAAAGGGCTAACCAATAGTAGGCTAGATTGGGCAGGATTGTGACTGTAAAATGTGCCTGTCAAATCTGACAACCCCGGGTAAATTACATTTTAAATCAGGACAAAAATGATTAATTTTACATAAACAATTATAAACTTGTATATATACTGTGGCGGGAGGCCAGGTCCCATGCCCAGCCGGGACACCCTTCTACATATGTTCCGGGGGAACAGCCATGGACATCTCACTACCTCCCCCGGGGTGCTTGGTGGCAGCTTCCCTGGCTGACGATGGTGCCTCAGTTTCCCGCAGGGTTTCATGGGAGATGTAGTTTTCCACAACCCTGTGGGGATCTGGTGTGGCCGCCAGGGGATGCTGCATGGAGCCAGGAACCCACCTGGACATCTCTGCAGCCCCACCTGGAAGTGCAATTAGCCACAGGTGATCAAACACCTGGAGCACTTCCGGGTGGGCTATGAAAAGGTCCAGCATCCACCACTCAGGAGCCAGAATCGGGAGGAAGAGGACGAGGTTGCCTGGGAGGAGTGGTGGTGCCCGAGGAAGGACTTGTTTATTGTTTGTGCCAGTTAAAGTGCTTGTGGGACTGTGTTGGGCCTCTGGGACATGGGGAAGGCGTGCCCCATGGCTGAAGAGAAATAAAGACAGTTTGTTTATTTTACATGTGCCTCTGCATCAGTCTGTGCCGGGTCGGGCGCTATATAGCGCCTATTACAATGCAAATATAAATATTTTGATATAGCAATTTATTTGATGAATTTTCAGCTCTGAAGAAAGATATTCTCTTTTCAGGTCAGTTCATAAAATTGCATTCTCAATTCTGGTTAATCTTATTCTGGGTTGCAGGAGACCAGAGCCGAAAATGAAGGCATCTGATACAAGACAGGCACAAATCCATTGGAGGACCCACTCACGCACAGCTACAGAGTCAGAAATGCCAGTTAGACTAACAAACATGTCTTTAGGATTTGGGAGGATAATTAATAAAAACGAAAAACAGCACAGACATGGGAATAACACACAAACTCAATGCAGACATTGACTGGGCACAGGATTCAAATCAAGAAGGCTGGATCTGGAATGAATGAATGCTAAAAATGCACAAGAGCAGCTTGGCTCACATTTCCTAATAATTTAGTCGCTCTTGGCTCAGAAGAGCATAAAGGTTTGCCTAATCCACTTTAGGGTGGTTATTCTGATCTCATCAAAAGCAAGGCAGGAACCAACCTTTGATGGGACACCAGTACATCAGTTTTTCTATTAACATTTTCAAAAATGGTGTTTAATTTCTACTCGGTCCATTTCTATATGTTGTTCCAGAGACAAAACAAATCTGAAACTGAAAAATCTGCTCCATTCAGTTCACCATAAATTATTAATTGCTCCTATAGAATGTTGTGGTACAAAAGGTAGCAGCAAAGTTAGCTTCTGATTCTTAAACCATTTAAATCTTGAGAAAATGTTTTTACAGGTTGTGCTTAAGTCAAAATCAAGAAAACAAAAAGAGTAAATAACCCATATTGGAGTAATCTGAGAATGGCACAACGGAAAGTAAAAAACAGCTGGATAGCTCAGGATGAACAAAAACAAAATGTCTTGAGAGTTACCGGATGATTATAGTTAAAATCTTAGAAACCTATTATAAAATAACTGTTTATTAATAATTCACTGCCATTATGATGTGTTCAGCCTGACTATCATTAGCAACAGTAAAACTCTTAAAAGAATAAATAGAAAATATTAAATGGAGCATGTAATGTGGAAAATTAAAAGGATGAAGCAGAATGCAACTTGCCATTTACAAAAATTGAAAGGTACAAATTAAAAATGTATTTGCAATACTTTCCAATAAAATTACCATGATGTCATAGATATGGAGAAATTTTTGAACCTTAAAAGTAACTTGCTGTCCTACAAGATAAAAAAAAGAGAAAAATGCATTTGATTGTAATGTACACATAATCGGGATATCTGGACTAAAATGTAAGCTCAGCTACAGTGTATGGTATGTTCTAAATTATAAGCAAGACCACTGAACTGGATATGAAGAAAAGACTTATAACTGTCAGGCATCCAACTGTGTTTGGATTATTTCACGCATTAAATATGTACCACAGTGATACCAGGAATCAGGAAGCAATGAAAAGACATCAGTGATTGGGATCTCTTTCATTCCGAAGCATTCGTCTGAATTTACTAGCCAAACCATTCATCCAATGATTATAACTGAATATTTGTTATGTGTACTGTAGGGGAACATTCAAAAGCAAGAAACATTCAATAACAAGCCTTCTCCTTTAAATGAATGTTTGGGAATTGGAACATAAGGAAGACTGGTCATATAAAGCTACTTGTCTAAGTATCAGAATTTTTCAAGGCACGATGTAGAAATATGTTCCAAGTTCCGTTATGCAGAATGTCAGTTTTCACATCTTGCTTGCTTATTTTTTTTGAATAAATATATGAACTGATTGCCACATTTCTGGAATAGGACTGGTTCCATAGTCTCCTGCCTTAATGTTTATCAGCTGTGTTGGGCTAAAGTGGCAAAACCATGTATTTTGTTAATGACATACAGTTAATGATTAGAGGGTACATTTACCACAATAGGGCCTCAGAGAGGTTTGGAGCAGAGGAAGCTGAAATGGAAACTTGAAAGTGGTTATTAGGAAAATAATGGGGTGCAAATGTCAGTTACGCTGTGGCACCACTGTGACTCATCTCTGTTAATCACACACTCAGTATGCATTGATTGAGAATTAATTGCATTTAAGTGATAGCAGACATTAGCGTTGCACATATGCATTTCTTCTGGTACTCTATACTGACCACCTACTGGTCAATGCCATTGTTAAGGTCACATGCAATTACTTCTGCTATTAGTTTTATTGCTATAAGTAGGAGCAGCTGTAGCAGCGCATATTTGTAGTGCTAGATTTGTGTGGTTTCATGGACTGCTCTTTTTAAGATGTCATATATTAAAAATGGCTAAGTGTAAATTAAGCAAAACATGTTCTACGTTTGTTTTTAAAGTACATCAAACATTTTGCTTTTAAGAAAAAAAAAATAAGGTATCTAATAATTGATATGATTGTAGTAAAAACTGTGCGGATCCATTGGATTTCTAAATTGTATTTTAGAAGTCAGGAAAGTGATGGGTGTTTAAAGAGCGAGAACCCAAAACCACAGTCATTTGTTGGGCAGGGATCTCTGCCTGTGTATATAAAAAGCACCAAACATCAAAATTAAAACTCAGTCCAAAACAAATACTTGTTTTTAGTTTTTTTTTTAACCAAAGTTTGGACCTTACTCTGTTGGCACTGCCATCTATTACAAAGGCAACATAATGGCAATGAAGAAACCGTTGGATACGAGTTCTTTGTCTTGATTAACTCCAACACCCGTTATTAGTATTTAGGAAACAGCAGTAAGAAGTTGACTTGCAGTGTACAGATTCAGAGCTACTGTACATTATCAAGCTCACTGGAAGGTTATATGGTCCAGTGGGCTGACTTTGAGTCCCGGCAAGGGGTATTCATGGCCTGTGATTATTGCAACAACTTCATTAACATTTTCTGTTGAAACCAGAAAGGTGTTTTCAAAGCTCTCTTCTTATACAAAATGTTTGCCTTATCCAAACCTGTATCTAAGTTACGGTATATTGAAAAATTATGTATACGAGTGTCTTTTGAATGGGTATATTAAGACATCAGGTTTGTTTTTTTTTGTTTGCCCAGAAGAAGGATGGGTACTTATGACCATGAACTGAACAACATTACCATATAAGAAATTATTCCCACCCTTTCTTTTTTTCTTCCTCTTTGTAGCCCCCCCCCCTTTAATTTCTGTATATGATTTCAGGCCTAGCTGGATTTAGTGTTTTTGCAAAACTTGATCTAAGAAGGACTTATAACCTCATCGCAATTAGAGTAGTTGATGTGAGGAAAATTACATTTAACACGACTAATGGGCTTTAGCAATACCAAATAAAGTCCTAAAGATTGGCTAAGCTCTACCCTTTTACTGCCATAGGCAAAAGTTACAATGCCATGCCCAAATCACAGAGTCTTGAAGGCAGTAGCTCTTGTGTCCTCCACAAGTCGTACACAGATGTCTGACTGAACACCAGGGGATGGGTTATCCCTCTTAGAGATTTACACGACTGTGGTTTGCCTGAATGGTGGAGCTGGCCCTGTAACACTCCTTGTTTTTTTGAAAGTTTATAGTTTAGTTCATATTGATGACATATTTTCTCAAGATTGGAGGAACACATGTGACACATTTGTTACGGTACTGCCAGGGTTGTTGACCTGGCTTAAATTTACTTCTTGTTTGCTTAGTTTTTGTGTTATTATTTAAAAAGTGCTTTGGATATTCTGTTTTAAATTCTGTTTTTGTCTTTGTATTTTTGTCATACTATTTTATTAATATTGTGATTATTCATTATTTTGCCATTTTGTATTAAATTGAATGGTTTAGTTTTACTTATCTGCCCTGCCACCTTCAAAGTGAAAGCTGGGCTACCTGACTGTACAGCAGGGCGGCTTCCTCGCATTATAAAGGGAGAAGCGGCTGGTCTCACAATTGATTCCTGACTTTTATTTAGCTTTCCTTTGGATTTTTGGATTTCCTGGAATTAAACCACTGGACTGCACTGCACTTCCTTTAAGATACCGTTTCTTGTTTTATGGCTCATTGGCTTTGCTTGTCTGAAGTTTGTAATAAGGCTAAACCAAGCCAAGGCTTACCTGTGGATTGATCACAATCAATATTTCCTCCCAGCCAATCACTGGAAGAGGTATCAAAGAATTTTATTGTTGACTTCCTCCATTTCAAGGACAGACTAATATTTTAGTGGAAGAAGATCACTTTTTTAACACAACACCTTTTATTCCCCTTAAGAAAAGAATTAACACTTAATACTAAAGTCAGTTATTTCTGAATGAAGACTCCATTTTACTTCATGTTTTTGGTGGTATTTTTGCTAGAAACTGGATGTAAAAATGAAAGTAATGGCCAGATTAAACAGACAAACAGTGCATTGGAAAGATTATTGAGATGCACTGTAGATATTTTCCTGTCTAATTGCAATACTATCCTCCCTTTAGTTAAATGCTATATAATTCCACAATTAAAATATCCCGTCTCAAATGTTTATGTACTTCAAAACCATCTGTGCTCAAGTTAACATCAGTGGGATCTTTGGTTTGTAGTTTAACAATATGAAAGATATCTGGAACCTCTGCCTTTGCAGCGTGTGGATTATGAACGTGAAATGGCTCCAGAGTATTGAGTTGGGTAGAGAAGTTGCTTCCCAGAAACTATCACTGAAATTTATAGGGCTGTACACAAACTTACTTAAACATATTGCCTCAGTCACATATCAGTTAGCTTTTCCTCCTCACATCAAGATTCACCCTTCATTTCATGCATACAATTTGCAAGCCCATTGACATAAGTTCACATGCAAGAATCTCTCCTCTTCTTTCTGCACTTGAGGTGGATGGAGAACAATATTTCAAAATTCACAAAATTTGAAAAATTCTGGATTCATGGTGATAAGGTCCCAACGTGTATTATCTGTTTTATTGGCATAGATGTGATCCAGAGGAGCATTTGAGGATACCTTTTCATGATACTCTGCCTTTATGCTTATGTATCAGTTCCATCTTCGCCATCCAGAATGCCTTAGGGTGGAGGCCCTGTTATGATTCAGATCTTTAAAGTATCGTAGATCTCATTTTTGTATTCCTTTTGTAATTATTTGCCCAATTTTTCACTTGCTACTCATTTTTAGCAGCCTTTAATTTATTTCTGTGTTATCCCTTTAAGTGTTTTTTGATTGTAGTGGCCATGTTATTGTGGGCCTTGGTACTCCTTTGCTGCCACAACAGGAATATTTGTTATGTGACATCATCATTCAGGTAGTATTTAAATATTAAAAAAAAAACCTGTTTCATGGCTGTAGAAATCAAGAGAGTTATTTTAGGTAGTCCAAACTATGATTTTACCTTTTCATCCCTTGATTTTGTATTCACATTTTTGTGTCAGATTTTACTCTGGCAGAACAGCTGTATTTTTTTTGACCATTTATGCAACATGTTGATGTCGTCATGCCACAATATTGTAAGATGCAACACCCAAAACTTCTTACGTTTCAGTCAATGAACCTAAAAACAAAAGTACCACTTGCTACAGAAAAGCTAAGAGAGTAAGATTTTGACTTTCTTTTGAACTACAAAATTTGCTGTTGTGTTGGTTTTTGGAATGGTGCTTTTGATTTATTTGTGTATAGACCTTTATCTATACAAATGACTCTTCTTTTATTTCCCTCTGAAATCCTATCTTTTTCGGTCATGTCAATTTTAGTCCATTGTACTGGCACAATTATTGCTGTAATCATAATAAAATTCTGACCATGTAAAATAAGTGATCGCTAAAGAAAATTAGTACTTTCAAAAGTTGAACACTGTCAAATGGGAAACTATGCTATGCAGACTCAATGAAAATAAAACAACCCTACTGTGACTGTTCAACAGTTTGTTATGAAAGTTAGCATAGTGCAGTGTAGGATTAGTCCTCCTGCACCACAACAGGCACAGTCTATAAAACAATAACTCAAATCCTATTATCCTGAGCATTTTTCAAGAGACCTGAAAAAATGAAAAGGAATTCCTAAATCATTGTACATCAAAAACAGTGTTTTTGACTAGCAACGTTAATGGCTGTGCTTCAGCTAAAGCTAAGATAGCTTTTATTAATTCTGCTTTGATGGGAAAACCTCTGTAATGGGGTGTCAACATTATAGGATACAAACCAACCATTCTGCTAAAATGTAAGTTTCCTTTTAAAAGTACCTAAGTGTGGACACCAGCAGACAAATGATTTTGACACAGCATAACAAATATATTCTGGAGTATATGATTACATTTAAAACTCTAGCAGCAGATGTGCACTGGCATGATTCTGCCTTAATATCATGATTTCAAAATGGTTTATCAGAAAATCTCAAGTAAGCCACCATCATGTGGAAGCTTTGGATAAGATAATCGGTTTAAAATTAGAATTAGGTACTTAAATGGTTAGAAAGGAATAAAACAAAAAGAGGTCAGTGAAACTAGTGATAGTTAAAATACTCACTGAGACAAAGAAGAAATTGATTAGTTTTAGGTTAGCTAATGGATTGAGAATGAATATAATCTCAACTAATTTAAGTATTAGAATTTAACTTAACATGAATAATTAAGTATAAATTACATATGCCCTCCGTCAGTAATGAGTTTTTCTTACTGAAAAGAAAAATGTATAGGGAATAAAATAATAAAATAATAATAATAGAAATGACTGTGTATTACTTCTAATGTTATTAGATAGATAGATAGATAGATAGATAGATAGATAGATAGATAGATAGATAGATAGATAGATAGATAGATAGATAGATAAGGAGCTATATGATAGATAGATAGATAGATAGATAGATAGATAGATAGATAGATAGATAGATAGATAGATAGATAGATAGATAGATAGATACTTTATTAATCCCAAGGGGAATTATTATTGGTAATACACAAGCTTGGCCTAAGAAACTTGCATAGCTGTGCTGCTAGGGGATGACAAGTGGCAGGCCACAAGGGCTTAAGTTAGCTGACCAGGAGATACAAATGAAATGTTTAATCAGGCAAAGGTCAAAACCTGGAGATTTTTAGAGCAAAAATGTCAATCTGCAAACCAAAATGAATGTCCAAACAAGAAGCAAGGTCATTAGTTAGAAAGACTTATAAGATCATTTTAATTGTTTTCTTCCACAATCTATTTGTACCAATTCATAACATAGTAGTGTGTTTTTTATGGAAGGAATTAGGAGATCAGAACATAGTTGGGAGTTCGTGCCAGGGTTGTTACCAAAGAATTCAAGCTGATCTATCATCAAGTTAAAAAAATTGTGATATTAAAGGTCTATAGAAACGAAGCAATATGAATACTGGGATACTAGTTTTTATTAAAAACTCATATATGAAAGGGAGGTGCCCGTTGCTTTTTACATGGTCTTTCCAGTGACAACACACATCATGCATTCCCAAATAGTTCTGGGATAGATCACTATGGCAACAGCCAATGAGATCGCTCCAAAATAGAAATAAATATGGCATTATAACAAAATGATAAATATTTTGTAGCTTTTCATTTTACCAAAAAAAAAAAATATCATTTTTAGGTTCTTTGAAGTTCAAAACCCCTTCTTGGATGTGTACTTATTGAAAATCCATCCTAGGAAAGCTACAAATAATTAATAAATACTGCTAATCAAAACAATATATACCATTGCTATGGTCATGATATAATGACATGATTTCTGGGGAATGTCTCCAACAGTGCCTCAGTGTTATGGACACCCAAAGTACCCAGAAAAAGTGTGAGTGAAACTTGACCTGGAGACGAACAAAAGGCAAGAAATTGTGTTCAAAGGAAAAAGCAAGGGTCAAAATTCCTGGACCCAAAGGGGCTAAAATAAAGACGTCCAAACCAAAGAAACAAAACCTAGTGGTTTTAAAGTAAAAACTAGCTGATGCTAAGGCAATCAAGAGTATTTTTTTACCCACCGAGTGATAGTTGAGAATGCGAATGCTGCCATATTTATAGGAAAACTTCCAGTGACATCACTAGAGCGATGGTCGTGGTCACGTGATCATTATTAAGCTGTCACACAAACAGAGGAAATAAAGATGATAATAAAAAACTTGAAAGTTTAAAATGTAAACATAAATAAACAGAATTGGATTCTACACATAACAAAACCCCAGATACCACAAATTTCACAAACAGATTGGTGTTTATACTACATTAACAAGTTAACAAGACTTAGCAACCTGACATCAACTTGGTGTCACCTTAATAACACAAAACTAGACAAAAACAAACATAAAAGTAAATTCCCCATATTACAAATGATCTATCAAAATGTAATAAGACCAAAGTAAAAAATATTAAAGACCTAAAAAATTTGCAAAAAAAAATGAGCACAACAAATGATGTCATAATACTCACAATACAATTGGGGAATGGCGAGAAGCTGGTATTTGACACCTTAATTTTGTTGTGCTATACAAATAAGCAAATGCTCCAGCCATCTTCCAGTCTTATCTTATTGACATTTTCCAAAATATTTTGGTACATGAGTATCAATGATGTTCCTTGCTTTTTCTGAGAATTTTATCATGCCATGTGCAACAATTTTCAATGTGTTGTGTCATTTAATTTAAAAAAGGTATTCATGAAATCAAAAACTTGCGAATACTACAAATATTCAGTTGTCTTTTTGAGATATCAGATACTTCAGTGAGGTTGAAGAATGCATGTAGCTGAAGGCAATTCAAGACTAGAAAGCTCTTACTTTAGTTAAATAAGTGCAAAGATTTGTTAAGGACATACAAAAATGCTTCAGGATTATTGTGAGTACAATAAAACCAGGAGATGGTTAAAGCAGGCCAAACAAGTGTCAGAGTACCACAAAAGTCAATACAAAACAAAGGTCAAATGCAGAAAAGAGATGCTAACCAGAAGACAAATCCTACTGCTAGTGTGTACTTGTTTGAAAGCTGAGTGACTCTAAGAATAATGAGGAATTTTAAATCTACAGAGGCATTAAAACAGTATGTAAATGGCACCCTATTTAAACTTCTGTTACTTCCTGTGATTTCAGTACAACAATAATCACAGTCACGTGATCAACTAATCAGTAAAAACACACACACACAAAAAGATGGCAATGGAAATAAAGTTTTTATTTTAAAGATTGATTATAAAAACAACTTCAGAAATAGATTCCTCACATATTAAAACCTCTAAACAGACAAAAGCACACATATAAATCAGACTAAATACTACACCATTGGAGTTTTACGGAGAATTTTAGCAGGTCCCCCAAAACAGCGTCAACAACCAAGACCACTTGTAAATTCATTGTGACTGGCAACCACAGCCATTACCTGGCTCAGGACATCAATGGAATGGAAGGAACGGGGGAGAGAGCATCGCTGGGACGCTAGAGGGCAGCCCTCCTGGGCAGCTGTGGCACCATGGACTCCAACAGGGCATGCTGGGAGCTGGAATTTGGTACAGTCCTGTTGGGTTCCGTGGGGGCCGACAGGGGGAGCTACAGAGCCCCATAGAGAACTTCCACCACACTTGGGAATGATTCCAGGTAATACTGATGAGCCACCTGGAACACACCTAGGACCTGAATAAAAGGAGCCGCCTCACTTCATTCGGGTTCCCCATTCAGTTCTCTGCTTTCCTGCAAGAACATGGACAGTTTTTTTCTATCTTTCTCTTAGCATGCAGACTGTTGTAATTTGTTCACTTTTTGTGTTTTCAGTATTCCCTGTTATATCACCGGGAGCAATACCTGGAAAGATTCTAAAGGAAAGCTGTGGAGGGCCTTCTAAAGGATCACTGACAATACAAAAAAACAGTCAACTTGTCTCCTCACTGCTAAGAAGTTATGTAAACAACAAATAAAACGTCATAAATTATAAACCAAGCCATTCCTGTCTTATAATGATATATTCGCTAATTATGGAACTAAGGAGTAATGACATGTTGAATGGGGATTAGCACACAGAAACAAGAATTTCACTGTACTGTACTGACCCTGTAAAGCTTTAAAAACCATTAAAAGCTTTCATAAAACACATGAAAGCCACAGGCCTTTAACGGGCATCTGTTGAGCTCAATATGCATCCCGATCACCCCTTAAAAGCAACATGAATAACAATGTGCTTAAAGAAATCATCATAAGGAATTTAGAAATAAAGCCTTAAACACATATATGGTGAAAATAGCCCAGGAATTAAGACACTGAAACAGCAGTTAACACTAATCCTTGCCCTATCTGATTTTTTAAAGCATAGCTTAACATGCAATAATTAACACAGACCTATTGCAATATCTTTTTTTTTCAAATCATAGCAAGAGGTTAAATATAATTACACCATTTTAACTTAAAATACATCTCATTGGAATGAAGGAAAAAACCTGTGTGGACGTTGAGAGAGCATGCAAACTAGCATATGCGCTGGTAATTGAACCCATTCATTGGAACCTCAGAGGCAGTAGTGTTAACCACTGTACCACCTACAGGGAAAAAAATAATTTCATTTAATTGAAGGCTAAAAAAATCAAGCAGAAGAACTGAATGCCTCAGCTGTTTAACCTGCATTAGGTGAAATGAACTTCTTCTTTTTTTTGGTTGCATGCTGATTTGAACCCATTTGTGGATTAACCCAAGACTTGCCTTCAAGAAAAAGACAAGAAAATCATATTTCAGCTTTTGTCTTTACATTAAAAAATCAAGTTCTGATAGGTCTCTGGAGTTAGCCGCTCATCTTTTCTTATGCTGAACATAATGATTGCTGGGAATTAGGACTCCCATGTAAGGTGTTTTGTTTTGCATATACTAAGCAAGTGAAAATCTACACACTGGTGAAAATGGTGTAATCCTAAAAATCTACCCCTAACCAGAAGTGATTCCCTACTATCCTTCTCTCATATTAACCACACTTCCTACCCTGACCCCCAGAAAACTTGGTAGTGGTTGCACACGTATAGCTCTATAGGTATGATAACAGCATACAGTGTGTTCACCATCTATTCTTTGCACTTACGTTCTTTGGTGTCCCACATGTTGGTCTCCCATTTGACAGGATTCCCTGTGGTACTAATTTTGTGGTGATTGTTGGTTCCCCAAATGTTTATGTGGAAGCGCTCCTCTCAGTTTTGTTCTACTACAGGTGTTTGATCTCCATTTTAAGTCTGGTGAATATCGAAAGCATCATGTAAACAAAAAAAAAATCAAGACAATAAGTAATGTGATCTTTTTGAAAACAAGACAAACTGCTAAACAAACAGCAAACTTAGAATTTACATGTACAAAAATGAAACTACTACTGCTGGAGGAATGATTTGTTTTTAATACAAAGACTATTACATAATGTAAAAGTAAGGAAAAACTGTAACTTGAATTAGCAGCATTTAATGTTGATCGGACAGCAGTGTAAATGTTGATGGAAGACAAGTGTAAATATTTGTTTTATGCATAACATACTTCTCCCGAGTTATTAAAAATCCATTTGATCTGGCCAGATTTGATCCATCTCAGAGAGTAGTGTGAACGCTGCTCTGCATCACAACTCAGTTTGTTTCTCAAACATTTAAGGCAAAGTAGGAAACACTTACACTAATTAAATGAAGTAAATTTTAAAATCTGTTCTTTACATCCTGCATTTTTGCTACATGATTCCAAAATGAAAGTCAAAAAAGATAAGTCAGTGATGCTGTGTTCACTAAAAGTGAATCCAGGAAATGAAAATAAAATGCTGGGAGTTTCTAGGACATACCGGCATGTGAAACAGATGGGGAGAATGAGGAAGAACATTGTGAGTACCACAGAGGACTCTGGGCAAAATGGAAGGTGCCTGGGGATGAAAAAGCAGAAGCCATAGGCCAGAAGCAGTTAGGTGGCAGTGGTTCGCTGGAGGCGTCCCAAATTGAACACACGCAGGGGTTTATGAGAACTGGAGTCCGAAAGTGCAATTTTGGCAGGGTCCCTGAGTACCACAAGAGGGTGCAGTTGGGGGAGGATTTGCTGGTTCTTAAATACCCCAGAAATGTTCCCTACAAGTCATGCTGGGTCACCGGGAGATGTTTCAAGTCCAGTATAAAAGGAGTCGGGAGGCAGCAGGCAACACTGAACTGGAGGTGGAAGAAGAGGAAAAGAGTCATTGTTCTGAGTGATTATTGGCTGTACTTTATGACATTTGGTGGTTGGTGGATTAAAACTCCATTATTTGAACCTGTGTTGGATATTATTATATATGTAAATTCAACTTTATTTGATTCACCTAAGTTAGTGGTGGAGACCAAATCTGTAACATTGTATTTAAAGCATAAGACAACTAGTCAAAAAAAGTGAATATTACTTACAAATAATCAATCTTTTATTTAATAAAACATTACGCCAAAGCACTTTATAGAGCAAATAAAATTTTAATATAGTAATAAATGGAAAAACCTGTTTTAGAAGACATATAGCTGGCAGCACAATCACTATAATGCTAGAAGTGAGAGTTTAACAAACAACTCATCATTATTCTAACAGCTGTCTCTTTCACCCTTTATGTGCAGACTGTGTTTTAATAAAACTACATTATTAAATTCTGCAAATCACAAAAGAATGGTAGGCAGTCATCAGTTTATTGTGTTCACTACACTGTATTAATTATGCTCAGAATCGTATAGTCTATCATGCTAGATTATGCTTTGGTAGCTGACACATGCCAGTATCTTGCAGGTGACAACATTTCAATGTTAAATTCTGTAAATCACCTGCCTGATTTTATTAATGTTGGAGTTCATGAGTTGACGTGCCTTTTATGAAACTGCTTACATTGTGCTTTGCCTGCAAACATCCCCTTCGTGCTGTGACTCATGATAATCCACTTGTACATTTTCTCAATCTTCAAATACGCTGTTTGGGGGCATCAGTAATAATATGATGTTAAATGATTGCTTATTTTACTGGCCTTTTGGGATGGTCGTCTACATGAACACCACAGAACTAATTGTATGTATGAGTGGTGATAAAAATAATCGGGCCCAAGCCCTGGAGTTTTCTGAATTACTGTAGTCCATGTCGGGGAGGTGCAGTGGAAAGTGGGTTTGAATTTAGGCCTGTGAACCTTGCTTGTTCTAACAATAGGGATGTGAAACATTACTTTTAAAAGTAACTTTACTCATTACTTACAAAAAATAAACTAAATATGTTATATGCATTACAGTGTGTTACTTTTGCAATACTTTTTCCTTTTTTTGTATGAAACAAATGCACATTTCACTGGTTTAGTGAAGTAAATAACCTCCATCCCCTTTTTACATCCCTAATGCAAGCCTCTGAAGATTCGCAGTATGAGCACTAGCTGCTGAGCCAGTAGATCACACCAGTTCAACATAATGTAATGTCAGCGCAGAACGCTGCAATGGATAGAATCTCTGCTCTTTACAAGGCTCTTTGAGGTGGCTGTCTATTCTTTAAGGGACTGCTCACCTTTTGCCGCACTAGTTGGAAAAGTATGTGACTCTGTAGGCTTGCTATTTACTGTATATAGGGGCCCCTGTCACTGGTGATGTAATGCTACCTCATACTTGGGTGACTCATCCCTGACTGATGTAAGTTGTCAGTATCGTTACATAGCCCTTCCTCCTGAAGTTGCTGTCTCCAGCGACCACGCTCGCTCTGGTGCACAAACTTGTTAAAATGGTAGTGTAGTCTCCTATCTTTCTTCAGTTGTGCAGCTGGTAATGAGTACACAACAGCAGGGACCTCGAATGCTTTGTTGTCAACTTGTACAGAAGGGATGTTGAGTTCTGTGCTGTCATGTGGTGCAGCAGAGGCGTTCAACGCTGGTCATTTGTAAGCAAGCAGGCAAACTTCCTTGTGTGGAGATGCAGATTTACTGGTTTTTCTTCACTGAACTGGAGCTGTAAACTGCGTTCTGGGAATGGATCTCAGATTTGTGACTCTCCCTCCACTTCTGCTTCACAATGCCTTTATAATGTGCCTTGTCCTTTGTCTGCACATTTTTTCCAACAGCCCTGCTTCTCATAGGTCAACCTGCCACACTTTGGCCCAGCTCCATGAGCCCGAAGCTCTGCTGGTGTAAGGGCACCAAGGCTAATGGACCATAGCAGATGGAGAAGCGGTGGTGGAGCTGCAGAGGTTACAGTCTTTCAGCCGTGTTCCCCCCGTACTGCTGCTGCAAACAGCAGTCCACATTACTAGCCATGAGACTTATCAGTAAGTACTTCAAAGAGCCAAGCAGGTCCATTTTAGATCTCCGAGGCACTTGGCATTTGGTTTTCTCTTCCCGCTTCTGACACCAATGTAGTTTTGGTGCCAAGCTCTTTACATGGCTCTTTGAGGTTGCTCGCTATCCTTAAAAGGACTGCTCACCATTTGCCAAATTAGTCGGAAAAGTATTCAACTTTGCAGATATGGCCTTTGAATAAGCGCCCCTGCCACTAGTGATGTAATGCCAGCTCATACTTGGGTGACTCATCCCTGGCTGATGTATTTATCTTTTCAGCACCATTGCAATATCTATAGCAAATTGCAGGAAGAAAATGAAACTGATAATATACTGTATTAATAGGTTTCTGTTACTGGATTGCATACAGCACACTCTTTTCTTGCCTTACACCCAGTGGTACTGCAATGTGCACTGGCTCTCTGTGATCCTAAACTGTGCAAATTAAATTTACCCCTCAGTATATGCAGGATTAAATGTATACCTATAACTTTTGTTAAATTCTTTTCACTCGGTTGCATGGCTACGCAAGTGTTTATCCTATTGTCATTAGCTTCTCCAGATGGCTGAACCACACGCATGCACATTGCTACTGAATACATGCAATATTGTAGTTGTATTTTGACTTTGTGACGTACATTTATAAAGACCTGCTACACATGAACTGCGTACCCGATATCCCCTAAAAACTGCCCAGTAAGTCTCCTTTATAACTATGCCGTCTCAGTGACCTTAAACCCACACTTTTAAAAATTACAAAATAGGTTATGTCTAACAGTAGTAACCAAAAATGTATTTTTTTAATAATTCAGGTATTTGTACTTCAATAAAATAAATATTGTATTAGGTTATTTGTTACTTTAAAAAGTAATCTGACTACGTAACACATTACCATGTTACCCTCAACACAGTCCACCAGTGTGCTTAACTACTTCTTCATGCATTCTGATTTCTTCTTACATCCTAAAGAATTGTGTATTAAGCAGATTACCAAATTTAACAGTAATAATAATAATAATAATGTTTATTTTGAAGAAACCTTAATCTAACACAATTACATTTTTAGTAATCAGTTTTTTGTTTGTTTTTATTAACTGAAAACGAAAGCAACAAAATTTGTTATTCCATAAGAAGGAGAATAGACCACATAATAATAAAATATCAGAGGCCAAACAGTAACCCTCAGATAATCAGCATCCAAAACTAAAATGAAATAACTTCGTAATACCTTCCTCCCCAGAAATCCTGCATTTAAATAAGTTCCAGGGTGTCATGGGCAATTTTCTTGAAACAAACAGGCAAACTTATACATACAAGCATAAGTTAAGAAAAGTGGCCTGGAAAAGGGAAAAAGAAGAAAAAGAAAATATAAATGAAAACAAAAATGAAAAGAAAACATCTTCTAAATCTCTCTCCAAAGAAAGATGCTGTGCTTGTATGCCATTTTAGCAGCCGGTCTTTCTATTATACACAGCACCTTAACAAACAGAAAATCTCAGCCAAAGTATTGCAAGTGAAAGATGGTTCCAGATTCCTTTCCTCTCCTTCCACTTCTCTCATTGAGCTTTTTTTCTCTGAATCCCAACACTGTACCACTGAGGCAGGCAAGGCATCTTCTTTTATCTCAGACCCAGGAGTCCTTCCTGTGCCAGAGCATTGTCTGACAGAGGTACTTCTGGGTCAGACAGAAGCCCCTTGGAGTAGGGGCGGCATTTCCCTGCAGCTCCCCCTAGCGATACCCAAACACCCCAACGGGTCTGTCCATCAGAGTTACAAATCCCAACCTGCCCTGTGGGTGTACATATGGGTACTCCACCAAGGGGATGCTGCCACCCCTGTGTACAGCAGGAAACACTTGACCTCAGGAAATAGTTTCCTTTTTCTATTAAGGCTTCCCAGTCAGGAAAGGTACCATCAACCAACCCAGCCTGGATGTTTGTCCATCCAAGTCCTTCCATGCAAGCTCCTTGGGTGGACAAAGAGGCATCTATTCTGTCCAGGACATCAGCTAACCTGACATGAAATCCAGAGACCCCAAGTGAGGCAGAGTGGCCAGCAGGTTCAAGACAGAGAAGGAACGGCTATGCCTGTTCACAAAGGCCACACAGTTCTTTCTCCAGGAATGCTACCCAATGGGAGTTTTTCATTTCCTCTCTCAACTTCAAACATTTTTTGATAACTGGCATTTTAACCAAAACTCTTCGTATCGTGGTTTGTTGTATTTTTGTGTATGATTTTATCATGTACTATGGTCATGCTATATTAATAACAGGTTGAGTCTGTACTCAGTGCTATGTAAAATAAATGTAAGTGAATCATTAAGAACATTACAACATACAGTATATACTGGAAATGCTATTTTTAGGTTGACAGCCTTAGCAATGGTTAAAGTGTATTTGTGTAACATCTTTCACTCCTAATAACCTCAACGCAATTTACAAAGAACACGCAATGAATTCTGCAATGGGATCAGCTCTAGAATTATTATAAGGAGCCTTAGCCTCTGTGTCTTACATGAAGGACAGAGTAATGGGTGTTTAATTGACTTCTTCATGGAGATAAAATGAATCAGTGGCATTTACTTACACCTGCCAGTCCTGATTACTATTATGATTACTAACAATATAAAATAGATTTTGCTACCTGATAATTTTCAGTCAATCCATCTTTATTTTATAAAGTACTTTTCACTCTTGCAGTATTATGCATTTTAGAAATATCCTGAGCAAAATTAAATCCGCCTGTGAAATAAAACCCAATTGAAAACAGATGGCTGAACAGAGGTAATAGCTACTAGTGATAGGCTTAAAAAATGGCACTGGCTACGATGAGTATTCGACATTTAAATTCAATAGTATCCATTTTGTGCAATTCACTAACAGCACATATTAGCAGAAGATATACACAAGAACAGACATAAAAGCATAGCTGAACTGTTAATCAGCCTGCAGTATAAGCATCGTCGTAGAGCCCAGTCTTCCATTTCACTAATAACAGGACAGCACTTGACAAATAGCGAGATTTTTGAGATGTATAAAATGAGATTTCAGTTTTAGGAAAGTCAGGATTAATGATTAAAAAAAAAAAACAGCATTTAATTTATTTGCTTCTTATATTTTTAGTTGTTATGTTAAATGGCTAACCTCAGAAAACGGTACTAAAGTTAGTTTTATTTTTCTTTTGTCTGCTTAAGTATTGTTGTCATTTTGTGATTACTTTAATTAGTTCCATCACACACTGTATGTTTAATGGCAATGTCCCAACAGGAAATGATCAGTATACAAAATGAAGCTGAAGGTTATTATAAAGCAATAGAGTCCCAGCCAAGGCCTCTGTGTCATTAATTTTATTGTAACTCATTTCTATGGCCTGAGTACAGCAGGATTTAATGTTTCTATTTCCCCATTCCTGTTCTGCATGACAAATTGTTTTAATAAACATATACTGGGTAATAATAAAGTAATAATAAGGCTAGCAGTCACCTTATATCACTGCAGTTAAATTTTCCCATAAGCCAACACTGGTTACAATGACAATTACATGGGAGCCAATCCTAAGTATGGCAAACACAATGGACAGATTTAATATAGTTTGTAAATATGATTAGTGTGCTGTCATGTTATTGGAGTCTGGTATTTACATTTCTCTGAGGGGTTATTCAGTATACGGTATCAACATTAAGTAGGGCTCCTATTTTTTTTTTCTTTCTTTCAAATGCCTCCTCCGCTTCCTTTCAGAATTTAATGAAAAAAGTGTTGACCGTTAATATTCCACAGATCAATCACCATTTTTAATTTTGAGAACAAATGTGCAATTGTGTAACCCTCCAACACACCCTTTCGTTGTATTTCTTTCTCTCTCCCTGCTGAAAAAGTGTTCAGGTAATGAATGGTGGTTGTTTACAGTGGTAATTTCATGCTACATTTCAATTATTGCTGGGATTTGTTTTAGCTCCTCAAGCTACTATATCTACCTGCAATTGACTTCCAGAAATATAATCAGTCTCTCTGCTTGTGACATTGCAGAGGAAGTTGTTTGTGATTTACTAGGATGTACTACAACCTGGAAATAATGAAACCATTGAGCTGTTTAAAGTCAATTAATGCCGGACAATTTGTTTAACTCTTTAAGCATCTTTTATTCCTTCTTATCTGTAGCAGAAATGAGTAAATGGGGGTGTAAAATGCTTCTGGTTTTATAAGGGAGATATATAAACAGTTATAAACAGCAAAGTCAGCTTTAATAAAAGCTTACATGAACACTAAAATGACTTTTTAAATGTCAGAAGATATAACGCTTGTCATTTCCCGTAACCTCTTCATGTTTAATTGTTAAGCTTCCACTTTAATAAATCATGCCCAAAGAGGGTTTTTTATGAACTTGTTAATTGACTTTGTTAATTAAAACTTTTTTTTTTGCCTTGCTAATTCATGTTAATGTTTACAATAAAATAGAAAAACAAAGGCGTACAAAGGTGATATGCTAACTTTTTCCTTCTGTTCTATATTAGATTATTGCAACATACCACCAGATGAATGATGAAGAGCTATTTGGCAATTTCTGCTCTGAAGTGGTGTACAGAAATAGTGGGATTATTAGTTTTAAAAGTGTAACTTTATATCCCCAATGCTTGCTTGACATGATAGGCCCTATTCTGTATGTTTTTACATGCTCAGTTGGAAATGATGTTGTGGTGCAGTGGTTAGCTTCAGATTGCTGGGTTCAATTTCTGACTTGGTCAGAGAAGAAAGTCTGCATGTTCTCCCTGTGTCTGCTTGGAGTGTTTTCCCGGTACTCTAGTTTTCCTTTCACATTTGAAACACGTGCTAGTGTGTTATTTTTATGTCTCTTTACTGGTCCAGTGAAGTTCTAAATGTGCACATCTGTGGACTGCCACCTCATTCAGGGTTTATTATTATTTGGGACCCGCATCATATTAATTGGTTTTGTTCAATTGACTTCTAATTAGATGGATGCTCAAATATCAAAGAGAGTTCTCTAACTGCTGAGACAACATGTGCCACAATGTTGCACCACATGTATCATCACACCATTAGGATATCCAAGTAATGCCAGGATTGAAAGGGTCATGAAATGGGGGAAAAAAAAGCTGGTGCACTCAGTATTGCCAGTTAGAGTTCACTCTAGTATGGTGTCATAATTGTGAGCTTGGGGAGTGCAGGGAAGCTATACATGAAGCACAGCCACTAACTTGGTTTCCATTTCAGTGCAGGAGAAGCCCCTGGAAAAAAAAAAGCCACTTCTGGTTTGAAGCAGTAAGCCCCGCCTCCTCTGATCAACTCCATATGTATTTTGACATCTACCTGGAAGTCGGCAAGCATTTCGGAGCCAGCTTCTAAGGATGTTGGGGCTCCCCCAATCAGAAGCCTTTTTACTGCTCACAAAGAACTGCAAAGGCTACTGATGGATGCCACTGGCACTTTTTTAAATTGTCTTTTTCATTTTTCATCTGGACTTTTTCATCACGTGTCCTTCGGGGGCCCCAAAAGAATCATACGATTCTCTGTGCTTCCTTTACAATGGATAATGTGTGCAACTACTGACAAGAGGAAGCACATGCCTGATACAAATGTGAAAAATAAGTCTCACCAGGAAGCTGCCGCAGTCCAGGTATTGTTTAAATGAGAATCCAAAATTGTGGGTAGGCAGCTATTAATTGGCGGCATGGCCTAGAAGCTTTTGGAGTGCCCCAAATTAATCACTTTGTTAGCACTAATTTAATGAAAAGGTAATGGGATGTGATTGCTCCCTCCCACCGTTATGTGGCAGTACAAAGTACCTGTTTTAATGAATAGTCAGTGCCATTTGAATTAAGCCTGTCTGGCCCTTTAAATGTGTTTTTGAGTTTGGGGATGCAGAAACACCTGAAGTCTGTGGAGGGGCCCCTGGAGAGAAAGGCAATGGGACTATCAGGCTTCTGAAGCCCATTTAAATGAGCCCATTGGCCATAGGCCATATGATCTTAGACTAAGTAAGTGACTTTCTCAGGTAATGAGGCAACGTGGCCAGAGTTTGGTGTCAGGGATGCGATTGAAAGAGTGCACATGGCCCTATTTTTCTGTTAGAAAGTACCTTGATGACCCACTGAATTGAAAGGGAGCTAATCCTGTGTATCATAACAGATTCCTGCTGTCAGTCTTAGCCTTAGGTTACTTTGTGATCTTTCCTTCAATATCCTTTTCTTTGTGCTTATTAGTATAATAGATTGTAAGCTGTTTAAATTTCCTTTTGTTTGTTTGTTAATCACATAAAAATACCTCAACTGATTTTCATGTAACTGCTTGGTGCAACTTAAAGTGCAGGCTATATGTCATATCGGCAAGAGGGGTTTTAATTGGAGAGTGGCAACTCAAAACCAGCACCAATATGGGGACTACAATTCCCATCATGTAGCAGAAGTGTGCTGGAACTGGAGCTGAAGCAAAGGTATCATGATAACCCCGAACAAAATTTATAGCTGGCTAATGCAGAATCTCCTCTAAGACCAGAGGTACATACAGTGTTTTTTCTCAATTAATTTTCACAACAATTTCATTGTCTTGCAGGATTACAACTTTTATCTAAGAGTACATCTTTCTGTCTCATCGTAAGTTGGTTTTAGCCATGCTGAATTTCCAAAAGACAGTTTTCCCTCATTCATGTATGCCCAGGCAATGCCAGGTACTTTGGCTAGTTAGTATAATAAGCATTGTGGCAGACATTCCGGGACACCTGGAAGGTCCACGAGAGGGACAATACCTCCCCTGGGCCACAAGAGGGCAGCCGCCCTGGTCTGCACAGGGGCCACGGGAACAGAGCTGGGAAGCTCATCCTTGTTGCGGCCCATGGCCACCACCAAGGGGCGTCCGGACAATTATGGAACCCTGGATGGCAGCACTTCTGATATACTTGGAAGTGCTGCCGGAAGGAATTCCAGGGACACCCAGAGTGCTTCCGGGTGCTCATGTGGCACTTCCGCCACACCAGGAAGTGCCGCCAGAAGATTGTCACAGAGCACCTGGAGCACATCCAGGTTGTTATAAAAGAGGCCACCTCTCTCCAGCAGACGAGCATGAGTTGGGAGGAAGAAGATGGAACTTGGGAGGAGAGGAGTAAAGGCTGCAGAGGTGTTGAGAGGAGGAAGAAAATAAGGGACTGAGAATGGCTGAGTTAAGCATTGTGGTGCTGTTTATTCTATATAGACTAATAAACGTGTGTGTTTTGGGACATTCTGTGTCTGTCTGTTTATGCCCAGAGTCTGTCATTCCACAGCATCCATATTTTTAATAATGAGCTAATTTTGTAGCATATTTATTATAGGCAACTGAGACATGTTAGGATGTCTCTCATGGCAATACATATATACTTTAATCCCTTTATAGCAGGAGATTAATAACTTCTTGGAACTGGAGCAAGGCTGGGCAAAGATCTTTGGTTGCATGAACATGACACTGCTTGCTTCAGCTCAAACTGTTAATACTAACTGAGATGTAGGATGTCACAACCGTTACAGATCTTTGCAAAGAATTACCTGTTGGTATGTTTCTAAACTTGCTTTTAGTAAGTTTCACTTCTGAAAATACATGCTTGCAATTGTGTGTGTACCAAATAATAATGACATGTGTACAGTATGCTTTCAAAGCTTTGGAAACAAATTCTGAGAAATGTGTAGGCTGTAGAAAGCAAGCAAAGGAACTTTGCTAAATTTATTTTAAGTTCACTGCTGCTCTGGAGTTCAGTTACTTCCAGTTACAAGACTTCTGAATCATTGTTCACATTAACAATTAAAGGAAATGAAAAACTTGCAAAATCTGTCTTGTGCCACTTGAAGTCCTGAGTATCTGGTGCAGTCCTCACTTCTGTCCAAACACTGAACCTTAAAATTGGGAAGATTAACAGGTTTTGCCTGTTGTAGCTGACTCAGATCATTATAAAGTTTAAAGAATGGAGAAACAAATAAATTAATAATACCAACAATTGTTCATCTCTTCTAACTCCATGATGAAGCTTATGAAAAATACCCACTCTGCCCAAGTCACAGTCGGGATGCTGCTGCATTTTACTACAAATCTCACGAAACACACAGGTTGAATTACAGTTTTGGTCGCTCCACTGTCGAAAAATGTACCTCCTTCTAACCTCCTTTGGCACTCTTTACACAAATTTGTGCCCACATACCTAAAGTTCTGCTTTTAGGGTGGCACTGCCTATCAAATCAATTGCTGAAAAAATCATCCATGCACAGACCTATATTCTTTAAAAATGTACACCTGTATCCCTTGGGTTATTTACATATTTATTTGATGCTACCACATGGCATCTTACTGTGGTTACACCAGGTAGCGTACTGTGGTTACACCAGGTAACTGTTAAGAAAATGTCAAGAGTGTCGAATAGACTGCGGTCTATATTTTAAAAATTATCTTAATGTTTTTTATTTTTATCTTTATCATAAACATTGAATATGCAAATCATGATATCTAAAAACAGAAAACACATTTTTAACTTTATATCAAGGTGATGCCATTTTATTAAGCATTTGAGCTTCTCCCACAAACCTAAAGACATATTATTAGGATGAATTGTGAGTCTAAATACGAGTCGTCACTGCAGTGTAGAATCCCGGATGTGAGTGATTCAACCCTGCAATCAGAACCAATTCCAGTGATCACTTTCAACTGTTGCCTGCATGCACGAGAGGAGTGTCTACAGGGCTCTAGAAAGTTAAACCCACCTCTCCAAGTGTCCGAAGAAGCATGTTCACTAATGCCTGTTTCACTCATGATTTGAAGGACTAAACATGAGGCAAACTGTGATGTCACTGCCCATTCTGCATGAAGGTTCAATTTCTTCTGCCCCACGGGCTATCTAAAGAACAAAGTCAATGTTCAATTGAGAACCCACAAAACTTAACCTCAATGAAGAATCACTGAAAGCCAGCAAACAAGGCCTACAGCAGATGTGAGACATCCATCATTTTCATGTGAACTTTTTCCTTTTTTTACCCCTTATTTTGTTTGTATTAGACAGGGTACCTGGTCAGTCCACAGCCATTCATGATCTCTCTTCCAATTCTTGTCATTACACTGCCATAGTCCCCTATGACATCAATTTACAAGGTGGTCAGAGTCTGAATGGTAATGGGGACTCCCTCTTAACATTTTTTCCTCTAAATGGGCAAGGTTTTAGAAATTTTTCCACCAAACACAAGCTATTATCTTAAGTTTATATTTAGCTCCTGCTTTGTGCTCATTGTCTAGGTTCCATTCTACCCTGTGTTGGAAACAGCAGGTTCAGTAAAAGAATGGATAAGTGGATAGCTTTCTGCTGGATATTTCAGTTTCTTTGAAAAATTGTGTTGTTCCAATGGTTTGACAACATTAAAGTGGCTAACATGTCAGTATTTCTGGGTGTGTGAGCTTACCCTGAATGGAACTGGTGTCTTCATCAGACCTCTTTAATTCAGGCCCTGCAAGCTTTTACTAAAATGACATACATATTGAAAATGAATAGATGAATGGGTTTATTCCAAGGCTAGGGCTTCCTCATTCACTTACACTATTAGGTGGATTGCCATCTCTAAATTGTCTAAGTTTCAAGTGTGGGTGGATGTACCCAGAGATACAGTCTACTGATGTCCCATCCAGGACTGATTTCTGCCTCACATTCATTGTTACTAGGATCGAGTCCATCAAAGACTGAGCAGGCATACATATAAAATGTAAAAATACATAAATTCTAAAAATTAAATGAAAAAAAGAATTAAATTGAAATGAAAAGAAGAAAAGTGGAAATATAACATATAAGGTTAAAAAATGAAAGAATACATGGAATTGAAAAGCTGTCCTACAGTACATATAAAAGCTGTTTAAATAACATAATAATAATCACAGTACCTTTGTGCAACCATAGATGGTAAAATGTGGATGTTTAATATTTTTGCCTTGAGTTTCATTAAAATATTAAGTTATGAAACATATGTGATAAGTATTAAATATGCCTTCTTTGTCCTAGACTCCTTTTTGAAACTTCCAATCAAACCTGATCCTTAAAGTAATTGCAAAAAAAGATTTATTCTGTGTGTCTATTAATGTTGTATTACTTGGATTCAGTTGAAGAGATTAAGACTTTTTCCTTGTTCTTTTTGGTTTCTTTTTAAACATATGATTCACATCACATTATATATTTAACTGAAAAAAAGAAAAACTCTGATTCTCAATACCTTCAGAGGTGGATAATTACTCAATGGAATCTTTTAACATCAGCCTCCATATCAGGGGTGGGCAAACTACGGCCCACAGGCCACATCCGGCCCGTTGGTCTTTTTAATCCAGCCCGCCGAAGATTGGTACAAAATTGCCCAAATCAAATCATATCATAATTATGACTGCATTCATTTGACCTTATCCTGTAATGCCTGGCGTTCCACCAGGTGGCGCATTAGGCACAGTGATACATTGACTTGATTTTGCGGAGCCCAGGTTACTCTCTATTATTACTCTGCTACTGCTCTGAACCCATCTGCAACAATGAGTAGACCAAAGAAAAGAAAAGTCGACAGTGAGTGCCGAGTGTTTAATAAGGAATGGACAACTAAATACTTTTTCACTGAAGTCCGGTCAAAGGCTGTATGTCTTATTTGCCAAGAAACCATTGCGGTTTTAAAAGAATACAACATCAGCCGTCACTTTTCCACCAAGCATGCTAATTACGCTAACAACCAGTCAACGCAAGAACGGACGGCTACCGCTCAGAGGTTGGCAGCTAGTTTGCAGGCTCAGCAAAACACCTTTATCCGACAAACTGCCATCCAAGAATCAAGCACGAAGGCAAGTTATGTGCTGGCATTCAAATTAGTAAAGACCAGCAAGCCTTTCTCCAAAGGGGAGTTTCTCAAAGAGTGCATGGTAGAGACAGCAGGTATCGTGTCCTGAGAGCAAGAGCAAATTTGAAAAAATTAGCTTATCACACAGGACAGTGACTCGCCGTGTTGAGCTAATTGACGAAGACTTAGCTAGCAAGTTAAACAAAAAAGCGGAGTCATTTACATTATATTCCTTGGCACTGGATGAAAGTAATGACATAAAGGACACCGCTCAGCTTTTAATTTTTATCAGAGGAATTAATGACAATTTTGAGATAACGAAGGAGTTTTTGGCCATGGAATCCCTAAAGGGGACAATGCGGGGAGAGGACTTGTATGACAGCGTGTCGGGGGTCATAAATAGGCACAAGCTACCTTGGAGTACGCTCGCCAATGTTACCACAGATGGATCGCCAAATCAGACTGGAAAAAATGTTGGGTTGCTCAAAAGAATCCAGAAGAGGGTGAAGGAAGACAACCCTGAGCAGGAGGTAATTTTCTTACACTGCCTAATCCACCAGGAAGCACTGTGTAAATCCATATGGCAGCCTGACTACGTAGTGAAGCCAGTTGTAAAACTTGTTAACTTTATTCGAGTGAGGGGACTTCAGCATCGTCAGTTTATTAAGTTTCTTGAAGAAATTGACACTGATCACCAGGACTTGCTTTACCACTCCAATGTCCGCTGGTTAAGTTTGGGGAAAGTATGTTGACAAGTGTGGGAGCTCAAACAGGAGATTATCTCATTTTTGGAGCTACTTGAGAAAGCTGACGATTTTCCTGAGCTGAGTGACACAGATTGGCTTTGTGATTTAGCTTTTGCTGTGGACATACTGACACAAATGAATGAGGTGAATGTGAAGCTACAAGGGAAAGACCAGTTTGTGCATGAAATGTACACAAACGTCAGAGCCTTCAAAACCAAGCTAGCTTTATTCTCAAAGCAAATGTCAAACAACTCGTTCGCTCATTTCCCCACACTGGCTACACTGAAAGAGGCCCCTCGACTTGTGAAAAAATGCAGGAAATCACTAGACGACCTGCATGGAGAATTCTGCCGTCGGTTCTCTGATTTTGGAAAAATTTACAAGTCACTTCAGCTGGTGTCATGTCTCTTCACACAGGACCCTGAAACGGTGCCACAGGAGCTGCAGTTGGAACTGATTGATCTCCAATGTGACACAGTCTTAAAGGAGAAGTTCAATTCTCTTTTATGCTTCATTAAGCGCAGCCAAATTTCCAAACATCCAGAAGATGGCACAGAGGATGCTGGTGTTGTTTGGCTCTAAGTTTGTGTGTGAACAGACTTTTAGTGTCATGAACACCAACAAAGCACCCCACAGATCCCAGTTGAACAATGAACACCTCAGATCTGTTCTGAGAATTGCCACAACAAAACTCACACCAGACTTCGATGCACTGGCAAAAAGGGTGATCAACAACACTGTTCCCACTACAAGTGTATGTAAATATTAACACTATAATGCCTTTTTTATGTTTATGTTTAATATGTATGCATCTAGTGCTGGCCCGGCCCGTCTGTCAAATTTTAAAAGTCAATGTGGCCCCTGAGCCAAAAAGTTTGCCCACCCCTGCTCCATATGATATAAACTGAGCTATTAGGCCAGATAGTGAAATGATGCCTGCAGTGCAATCCTAAATTGGAAGGCCCGCTAAGTGAGCAGATATGTGGAGAATAGTCATGACAAAAAAATAAAAATAAATAAACTAAAAACAAGGTCAGGGAGAGTTAAACACACAAAGCAACAGGCAACAGTACCAAAACACAAGACAAAAGGAGAATTGAAAAAAGGCTGTCAGGATGTCCTGTAAATAACACTTCGTTTGGTTCATTCATAATGACAGGCCTGTTGCATTGCATGACATCATTGTGCCAACACTATTTAAGATGGTGGTACACTACATTTGTCGCCCAGCTTTCCATCTTGATAGTGATAGTAAATGAAAGGATTTATAGATACTGTTAGGACCTTTTGCTTATTATTATTACTACTTTGATTTTTAAAACACTCTTTCCTTCATTTTCTGGTTCATTTTCTCAACCTTTTGTCCATAATTTTGGATTTTCTTATTTTTATATTAAGATTTCTGTTTAAAGTGTACTAACTTCATAAAAAGGATGCTCTCAGTGGTCTTTAAAAGCAAAAAACGGTAACGACTAAGCTCTAGGAAAAAAAAACCTGAAAAGCTTTCACGAGGAAGTAAAAGTTTTAGACTTCAGTTTTTGGAGGATTGAACTTTGGAAGTCCTTTTGACCCCCTGAATCTTAGCCCTGCTGACAATCTCACATCCACCCATAGATAGATAGATAGATAGATAGATAGATAGATAGATAGATAGATAGATAGATAGATAGATAGATAGATAGATAGATACTTTATTAATCCCAAGGGGAAAATCACATATTATATACTATATTACTGTAGTATGGTACTAAGCCATTTCCCAAATTAAAACGTTAATGGCCTTATCCCTTGAAAAGTGACCTTACGCACCAAAGCAGTCTAGTGGTTAAAGCACTGAACTTTAAACTACAACCTTGCTGATTCAGTTCTTGATTCATTTCAGTTCTTTTTAATTGTATAAAAAAGATGGGTGAACAGTTTGCCCAGTGACACAATGCATAGTATTACCATGTCACAGACCCAGGACCCTGAATTTAAAATCCCCCACTCCATGTATTCCAGTTTTCCTCCCACTTCCTCAATGGTATTCATGTTAGGAGAGCTTGGCTCCATGCAAGTGTGAATAAGGGTATATGCCCAGTCCAGGGATGTTTCCAATGTTATGTCCATTGCTGTCAGGATAAACTCCATCTCCCATAACTCAAATTTGAATTAAGTAGATCTGGGAGTGATGTGTTATATGTGTAGACAGTTTCAATATATCCTGATCTTGTTATCCGTCCATCCATATCCATAGGAATACTATAAAAAATGTTTTATTGTCGATGAAAGAGCAGATATACTATATGTATTTAGGTGTAACTGATGGAAAATATATGTTTACTTGCATTCATCTTCTGTATTATAAGCCGTTTCCAATGCCCACTTTTACAAACATTAGTCAAGTTACAATAAGGACACTATTTGTGACGTTCATACTTTAGGATTTTAGCTCTAACTTTTAAGTATTGTTTCGCTTCTGTAGCATCAAAATAAAGCTGGCAAATGGCTCAAAACCTGTCACGATGTGCACCTCAAAAGGGCTACACACAATGGTGCATTTGTAAGGTGAAGAAGGTGCCTAATTATGCATTGCTATGAACAAAAACTAGAACACATATGTACGGCATATTTCCATTGAAGCTGTATGTAAAAGTGCAGCATATCTGCTTAGTAATTCAGTGTAACCCTTTTGGTGTGGAAATGTGAGTATCCTTCCTATCCAAGTCTGCTGGTTACACAGAGAGCTCCATATTTGCATGGTGTATTCATTTAGGATGGCTCAAAAGCTGATAGGCTGACGTCATACAGTATTAGGGGTATTTCATTGGAGAATGATGCCTGTCACTTTGAAGTGTTTCAGCATGGGAAAGGAGATATATAAATAAAATATATTATAATTTTTTGGATTTCACAGCTGTTTTTCAGCTAATATTTTAATACAATAATTATTATTATATGTAAATAGGTGAATGAATCAGTGAAAATATAAGCTGACCTTAAAAACAAGTCATTTTATTTAGACCTGAACCTAAACTTCCTTCTTATTGGATAAAAGTCTGTCCTTTATTCAGCAGAAGTTCCCAGAGTCAACTATGCACTGTCCATTTTAGCTCATTGCAAAGACAAAGGAGGGCTGAATAAAAGTGTGGAGTATGGTGTTTTATTTGAAAATCTTGTAGATCGTATACAACATTTGGTTGCATTCATTGTTTAACACAGAGTCTTTTTTTAATGGCTTATTCAATTAATTATTGAAACACTCTGTGTATTACTCAATTATCAATTTGTCAACAGTGACAGTGCTAGTTGTGAATGTGTGCAAGCTCTAAATCACCAGCACTCAATGAGGACCGCTGTACAAAAATACATTGAAAAAATAAAACTAAATAAATCTGCCCCTTACATAGCCACAAATAAATGCCATGGTTTGCAACTGCTTTCATATACTTTAAAAGTTTTCAAATGCTGCTAAATGACAACGGGCGCAAGGACAACAGTAGCTGCCAAAGACAGATGACATTGTAGCGGTGGAAGGCCATCCCTGATCCTACAAGTTGAATGTAGGCTCACTTATAGGATGAAGAATGGCTGGAGTCTACAGAAAAATACAGAGAAGAAAAGATAGGAAGCCATCCCACCCGAAAGTTAGAAATTAAGCCTATATACTTAGTCTCCAGGGAGGACAGTCTTTGTGTTCTATATTCCATTTTATTTATTTATTTTTTGCTTTTGTCTAATAACTATTCCTCCGTTGTACTTGTAGTATCCACATTTAAAACTTCACTCAGTTCTAATTCTGTAATCAGTGTGCTAAATGATGTTATCAATCTACTGTCCAACAGTAATTATAAAATACATTTGGGATTTCATTTGTTAGAGGCTTGCAATGATAATTAGATTGTTATGGTCATTACGGAGAGGACACGTTAAATGCTTCTCATTTAATCTAGCAGAATTTAGAATCAACATCTTGACATTTGAAAAGTGCAAAAATAAAAGAAGGGCTTCCCAGGAGCTCTGATGACTATATGGCTTCTTGCATATTAAAAGCAATCCTTCTTAAATCAAGTAAGACATCCTCTGAAGGAAATGGGTATTCGCTTACCTAAGTCTTCATTACCGTCCAGTTTTCTTTTGTTTTATTTTAATAAAAGCTGTCAGATAATCTTAATCCTTAAGTGATTCCAAGGAGTTTGACAGTTAAAGATCAGAGTTTTGAGTAGCCTGATGGCACTTGCTGTTCACAAGGATTATAAGCAGTCTTACGTGACTTCTTCGCACAGGGTGATCATATCTCACTGGGCGTCAGTCAAGGCAGTTGCTGTAGGACCTCAGTCATGGGAGCTTGCAGGAACTAAAGTCACCCTAAATCTTCCCCTAAACTAGAAAAGAAAAAAGAAAAATTGCAAAATAAAAAAATAATTATTTGGTGCAGTACTTGCAAATATTTTTCCTATGCAATTGGCTGACGACTTGGCAAACTGCAATTTTGTATCTGCCGATGCACATAAAGCTATGCTGTATATAATGTTGGCTCGAAAAATATACAGTATGTTTCTAAGTGAATTTTTACATTTTAGGTAGCCAGGAATACAGATGCTCTTTTGCATTGGTGGGAGAATTGTTGATGTATGAAAATGAAGAAACCACCATACTAGACATTTAAGGATTAGGATAAAAGAGTTAGACTGCAGATGTAGGGCAGGCTATATTGTACTGTATATTCTGCCTTTTTAACATTTATATTTATAATTATTTGCTTAGCAGACACTTTTATCCAAAGTGACTTAATTCAGAGGTCAACATGATCAAGTAGACATCAGTTTGGGGGATCGTTTTGGAAACAAGAGTTAAAGCACAAGGTTACAAAATTAGTCATGACAAGTGAAGAGCTCAGAACAAATGCAAGCTATTTACACATCCTTGGTTACAAAAGCTTAACAGCAGAAATTCACCAGACAAGAGGGTCTTGCAACGCTTTTTTAGCATTGAGGAACATTGAAGGAGTCAGAATTTCAAAAGAAGGTGGGCAACTCATTCCACCAACAAGGAGCCACACATAAAAAGAGTCTGGATGGAGATTTGATCCCTGCAGAGGAGACATCACCAGAAACTGCTCATCAGCAGATTTGAGTGGATAAGAAGGAGCACTGGACCTCACAAGTGTCTCCATATATAGATGCTAAAACATTGACTATTCTGTAGGCAAGCATCAAGGATTTGAACTTAATTTGTGCCACTACAAGAAGCCAATGTAGTGATGTTAAAAGAAGAGTGACATGTACCCACCTTGGCTGGTTAAACACCAGACATTTTGCTGCATTTAGGAGGTTCTTATGAGGAGGTGGGCATTGCTGTTTGACTGTAGAATGAATAAAATATTAAAGCAAAGTATTTCTGGTATACTAAAACACCTATGAAACCTTTGATTTTTGATAACACTGCAGAACCGTCTTTTTTAAGTAAAAAAGGATGCAAAAATAAATAAATAAACCAATAAATAAATGAGTTGTTCCCTGGAAAATAAAATGCTACCCTCAAGTGATTTCTTTGATAAGTTATTTTGTTACAGATGTAACGCATGGCATCCCATTGTTGTCACATTTGTTTTCTTTCATCTTTCTACTGCCACTTATCTTCCTTAACTACATTCTGCATTTTCCCTATGCTGCTTAAATTTTACAGTCAATTTATGTCATCTATGCATAAAATAAATAAAACTATGGTGGTTTTAAAATGCTGTATTAGCAGTGGGCATGGCAGGATGCCGTTGTTACCTATTAATTATCACTGTGGAATTGAAGTATAAAGTCTTCCCTCCTAATGTAAGCGTTGGCTAAGCCATTGAAATGCCACACTTGTGGTATAGTAGTTTGTTAATCATTTTTTACCAGTTATTCAGTAAAAAAACAGACAAGAGAAAGAACCACACTAACAGCAGAAAGACGGCAGGTATGCCCTCTACATGGGCTGCATTCCTGAAGAGACTAATAGGCACGGGAGCCCAAAAGTGTGTGAGAGAGATGGTGTTATGTTTCAACCAGCATTTCTCCCATGCCAAGTGTTCAAATTCCTGTTTTGCATCTTGTCTTTTTTGATAATTTGTGGTTCTTTTGTCTATTTTAATATTGTTACTTTTATCATGTATTTGTGTTATTCTGGGTTGTTTATTAATTTTGTGTATTATTTCATTTCTATGTGTCTAAGCTTGTTCTGTTATGTTCCATGTGTTTTGTGTGCTGTTCCTCAAGAGCCAGGGTCACCTGTCCATTTCTATCAAGGGGCTGCCTCCAGCACTATTAAGGTTAAGGAAACCCATAGTCCCTTGTGGTTCATTTAATGCCCTTAGTGGTGTTGGTGAGTTCTTGTGATTATTGCTTGTTTATTATTGATTCCTTAGATTAATTTACCTCTATTATCTGTTTTTGACTTCACTTTCTGGATTTGTGTTTTTGGTACTAGTTTGACTTGGATTGCCTTTACTTTGGCTCCTTTTGTGTTGCAAAGCATTTTTGAAAATAAATCTTTTACTTTATACTTTACTTCATTTGCCCTTCATGCTTTACAAGTCGAAGGTTGACAGATCCTTCCACTTATGAGGCTTATTCCTACAGTTTTTGGGACTTTGTGCTAAGGAGCTCCCTAGTTCATGACAGATGGCCTATACTGAAGCATGCAATGCTCCCACAGACCACTAGGAGGCTGGCAATTTAATAGAAAGTAGGTGTCACTTATGGCAAGGCCTCTTAACTGCTAGATGGGAACATAAGAGACCCTGCTGTTACCCTGTTAAAAAAACAAAGCTGTGGTCCTATAAAGTCAACTGAAGATTCAAGATAGATGTTGTCTTAGGCTTCCAGTGAGATCTAGCCATATGTTGTGCCACTGCTTTGTATTGGATATCTGTGCTGAAGACTCTAAGGCTGTCTGATTTCAGTCAGAGTGTCATGTAGGTTCTTGTGGTAAATAGTGAAAACTAAAAAGTCTTTTAGAAGAAAATGAACCCAAATTATATCATGAATAAAGTAAATGGCATCAAATGGAAACAGGTCAACATAAGAAAGGTCTCTCTATTATAAAAAAAATCTTGGGAGGGAGACTAGGGAAACGAGACGTGATCTTCTCGGAAGACAATCTGATGTCCCGTGAGAGACACTTAAACATCACGTGAGACAAAGCAGTGAGACAACATTTAAAACAAGTTCACGGACATCTAACCGAGCAGTTGTTGGAATGCATTTTGCAGACACACTTCATGTGCTCCCAGCTCTTAAAACAACAACAAGCGACAAGCAGAACACACAGCTCGCCAGCAGATGATCCAACCGCTTCTTCTTAGCGTGCGTACATCCCCCCCTTCACAATGTGAGTGGCAGAGACACAAAGTGGCAAAAGGACAGCTGCTGTACAGGCTTTTAAATGATCGACACGCAGCGCGGCAAGCAGAAAACGCAGCTCGCCAGCAGCAGCATCAGAAAGACAGCAGCTGAACGAACGGCTGTTCTCAGCCCCCCCCCCCCCCTTCACAATGCAAGTAGTATTATATGTCCTGCAAAAAGGAGATTTATCCACGCCTGGGGCCGGAAATAAAGGACAAGTATTGTTTTTATAAAAGTTTTAAAGTAAAAGTGAAAATAATGCATATGTAACAAATCCCATGAAAATAACAATCTCTTTAAATTGTATATCCGGTAAACCAAACCCGGGGGTGGGCAAGCAAAGCAAGCAGGAGGCAGAGCCCCCTAGTGCTATATAAATAAAATGTATTTTTATTATTATTAGTATGTGGAATAAAGAAGAATAATTACATTTTTAATATTGGCCAAGTAAATTCAGATCAAAATGCAGCAGTTGAGCAGTTCAAACCAGACCTTCACAGCAATAGTGAGGGAAATAAGTTTACTCTTTAAACATTAGTGAAAATTTTTCTACAGTGAGATAAGAGGCTGATTAAAAATTATTCAGGTAACATTCAGTTGCTGCATAAAATTGCACAACCAATTACCGAATTTAAGGCAGAAAGGCTAAAAAGGTAATGGTGTCTATCAGCGAAGCAACTGGAAGTGGAAAAACTGCTTAGCTTTGATAACCAAGATAAAAAAATCTTAGCAACAGAAAATTCTTAATAGAAAAATCATTGCAATTTTTATATAGGTCTCACAATAAGAAATTTATTCTTACTTTCACCACGAGGACAAAGACATTTGCAGGTGTTCAGCTACTTGATTTATGAATCATTATATTAAAATGTCCTTCATTTTCCACCCTTTGGCACGTTTCTGTTTTCTTGTCTTTATTTCTTTAAGTTGATAAATAATGTGAAGTATGATATTCTAAAGTCAATGCTCATAATTTTTGACTCAACAATGAAAAGACCACACCATATTTAATTGTTTGTGTAAAGATACAGCTGAACATCTAAAAAGTCAAGCTGACGTTGAACTTCTTAATGACGTCATTAAACAGAGCTGACCACAATACGACACTTGACTCACAGGGTTCTACAAAGAGCTGTGACTATCACAGGTTATCTGCTAATGTTCACTTTTTCTAGTTGATTAAATCACACACTTAGACCTTGTTTTAATGTAAAGGTGTTCATATTAGCAATCTTTGTAAAGTTTGTTCCAGCAGGCAGTAAATACACCAAAATTAAGACAATCTAGCAAATATTACCTTAAGACAGTGGTGGCTGAAACACTTGAATTAACAAATAGTAAAGATAATTTACACTAAATGTACACCACTACAGCTAAAGTTATTTTTAATGCTGACATTTAAAAAATAGATAATAAATAATAAGCACACCGCAGGTCTTCATTTTTTATCCCTGAAATATTTTTTGGTTATAACAGCATGTTGTGTGGTCTTGGGATTAGTGTTGTTATACAAATCTGCAGAGTCCTCTTCTTATATAAATAAAACTGAATATCGGCCTTTTGTGATACAGTTAAAAAACGGCAGTGCATTTCATTTTGAAATGTGTCATTATAAGCAGACTACCATTATTTTTGTGCTGATTACTGAGAACAAAGTCTTTTCAATAGATTTAAATTAGAAATGGGACTACAATTAATGTTTATATAATACATTGTTTTAAACAAATGGTACAACCTTGTTAAAGCTAAAAATCTGCATACTTGCAAATTTTAAAAATATTTTCTCTATATTACTTTATAACATATTTAAAAGTTTATCATGGTACAAGAAATAACCTGAAATTTAGGAAAATGATAAGTAAAATATAATGTCAAGCCAAAATCACATATCATATTTCTGTTGTTTTAATAAGTATGTTTTAAGAGCAATGCATTCTGGTTGCTGAAAACCAAACTGTGGTGGGTATATAGTACATTTCACTCAACATACTGTATAAATATTCAGCTAGCTCTATAAAATAATCGGATATCTCAAAAGCCACATATTATTTAGTTTTTTAAAATATAATTTGGAGTTCCTCTGTTGTTACTTTAGATGTTTGATGTGGATGAAGTTAGGTATACATTTGACAAAGTTAAGGTCAGTTTTTTTTTCAAAATCAAAGCCAGCAAATCCATGGTCTCTAAATAAACAGAGAATCCCTACTTAGAAAAAGAGTGGCAAAAAATTATTACTCAGGTATATACATATCAAATGTTAAATATATTCAACTTAGACATGTCCAATTTGATCTCACTGTCTCCAGACCATTATGTGGTCTACATGTACAGCCAAATCAGCAGCTTCAATTCAGCTACAGGTTGACTTTTGTCATGGGGATGCGGTAGGGTGATTTCGGATTAAAAAAAACAAATTAGACTCTCAGCACACAAAAACAATTGCAGCACATTTGTTGTTTGTAGAAATAAAGTTCATTACAGTTTAGAATGCCAAACTTTCTGGATATGTCAAATCAGAAAAACAAGTAAAATGTTTCTCTTGATTCAGAGTCTCTGATGTCAAGGATGAATAGGAATATTTTTGCAGTGACTACATTTCACTAATTGTACAGTACGTATATTTAGCAGTCTATAGAATTTAATTTAATTTGTGCAAATGCAAAAATAAAATTTTGGATTTTAATTGTGCCTGTGTAAAGTAGACTTTCTTCTTTCAACTGCATATCAGTGTTGTGACTAGGAGCCCCAAACATTGCAAAATTGGTGTGAGGCCTCCTAAACGGACCATGAAAGGCAAGGCCATAACCTAAGCAGCCTCCCCCAAATCCAGCTAGCCTCAGAACTGCTAATTGTAGGCTTCCAGCATAGCAGACCTCAAAAAGTGAGCTGGCAAAATAACAAAAAATGCCTGAAAATATAGCAAAAGCCCCACAAGTCGACAGTTACTGTACAGAAGGTCAAATAATTAATTTTTATAAGTGAAGGATTTAACTGGAAAAATTGAAAAATACAAACTAAATGCTCAAAAGAACAAAAAGAAGCAAAAAGAACTTGCCCAAAATGCAGTCTTACAAAAAAAAAGTCCAAGTCCACAATCCAGAAGAGGAACCAGAGGTAGAAGTAAAATAATTCAAGAAAACCAGAAAATCCAAAGACAGTAACACTACTTACAAACTCCTTTACAAACAAACATTTTTCTCCTGATCTGCGCTTTCTCAGCTCTGGCCTTAAACATCCATAGAAAAGGCTGACAAGGAGTGTTATAAGGGTGGCCCTGCCTCCTGTGGCACACCCACAACACACAAGGAATGGAAGCACAGTTAAAGGGGCAATACGTAATTATAAACATAATGAAAAGTATACAAATATGTAAACTATAATTAAAAAATGACAATAAAACATAAATACAGACCTTTACATAACAGTGTTACAGGATAGATGTGAAACAAAAAGAAAGTTTTTTTTTAACTAATGGGAAAATGTCTGGGAAAGACTTGGATTTTTCAATTGACATGGGCTCCACTCTTAAAGTAGAGTTATCATTTATCCAAGCATTTGATAGCAAAGATGCTCTTTTAATTTATTGATTTAGATCAACTATCCAAACCTCAATCCTGTTATTTTACATTTTTACCAGTAACCATTTTAATTGAAGAACTTGTTTTCCTCTCTGGCTAGATCTATCTTTGTCAATCCCAATTTATTTTTGTTAAGGACATTTTGCTGATTTCCCCAGTTGGGTACACACTTTATTCAGAATACTACACTTTTTTTTCACAACTGTATACTCAGTTTCCAATATCAAATACCATTTCCCCAAAACCTTAAACACACAAGAGGCAAATTTACTTTTTGCAGAAAGAAATCTACACGCAGTCTTCAACACAACGTAATTCGGTTAAAATCGCGCACACACAACAAAATTTGAACACTAATTAGATAAAGTGTGTCAAAAAAGTATTGCAGCAAAAAAATCTGATGCCATAATAGTCTCAATGTGTTTAAAAGAATCCATATATACTGTACAATGAGAGATGAAAATTGAAAATGATACAGTAACATTTTGTGAGGTTTCTAAACTCTTTTGGGACTCCCTCCAACGGGACGGCATGCTGAAGAGTGTCCAGAAGCGTGATTGCCGTGTCTGTGGAAGGCAGCCTTTCAGTTGCCGGGGCAATCACAGGCTCATTGCGAAAGCAAATCCGAGCCGTTTGCGGTTGCGCTATAAGCGACTGTCATCGATTGGTGATGCAAGAAACATTATAAATGCAGGGCCACTAATCTGACCACGACCCTGCTTAATTGCTGTGACTGCGTATAGGAGAGTGGTAGATCCCGCTACAATAAATAACTGTGCTGTTCTGTTTCAAGCGGAATAAAAGCTGGTTTTGCTAAGTACTGAGACTCAGCCTCATGTTTTGGGGTGGGATGTAAGACAGGGACTCACACGTCACAATCTGTTCACAGTACCATACAAACAGAAGCACAAAAAATACATCATTCAAACGTGTGTGGCACAGCATACCATACAGCCCAAAATGGCTCAAAGGAAAAGAGGGCAGAGGCAAATAGAGAGCTCAGCCATTATCCTGTCTTTCATGATGCAAAGGCCTAATGATTCCAACTACAGTGTAATGGCTGCAATTGGACAGGATTCACTGCACAGCTTTCTGCACGCTTATGCCATGGTTGATGTGGCTGTCAACCACGGTTACTATTACAGTTTTTCTAAATTGCTAACATGCCACCCCTGATTTTCAGAACAAAGGTGTCAAAGGCCAAAACTCGGTTGTCAAATCAATCATTCTTTTGACATAACTTTAAATTCACACATTTTGCAAAACTCTAAGCACATCACCATTCATAAAACTTATTTCTCCTCATGTTTGCATTTATGTTGCACTTTAATGCAAAATGGAAAACAAAGGTCACAAAAGGTACATACAACTAGCAATGGTTGTCATAATCAAGACACAATTACTCAAAATTGTTAACACATATTTTTAATCATGTATTGGACAACTACATGATTAAATCTTTATTTTCAACCTTCCTAAATCATATTGAAAAGTATTTTTGCCATAGCACTGGAACATACAGTAGATGACAGAAACCCAAATTCCCAGGAAAATCTCAGGTGTGCAGTCATGTCAAGGTAGGATTCAGGTCATCAAAAGTGTCTTTCCCCAATAACTGAAGTCTTCTTGCCTGATGCAGTCCACAGACATGATGCTAAGGCTGAATGATATTTCCTCCTTAAAGTCTGACTTGGCAACATTTTACTGTAATGTGCCTTTCCTTTGGATTTTTTTTTTCACTTTGTCCTTTGGCTTTAACAAATAACAATGTCTAGTACAGGAAACCAGAAACACCATGCTTATGCAGAACTTTTTCTTGAGTTGTAAACAAACATCATGGCTAAACAATGCACTCTTTCTGTTCTTACAGTTGGTTTCCTATTCTGTAACTCAACATCCAAAAGACCACATCCGCAATAAACATTTTTATCTATTGTTGTGAACATCTTTGACTGGCAGTGTCTTCAGTTTTTTGTTATAGTGTGTATTGTCATTGACCGAGAGAGATGCAAGAGTCCAAATGTTGGGGTGCCAACCAGGCCACTCCATTTAAAGTAAGACAAACAAAATAACAGGTGCAACTGGCTGGAGTAACAATGCTTTATAGAGCAGTCAGGCTTTTGGGTCGGAGCTCTATCTGGCAGGAGGCACATCCCTAAACAAGATGCCCCCTTCCAGGATCATGCTGCTCTTTTAGCTTGTGAACCAGAATGGGTGGGGTGAGTTGCCCTCATTGGGTGTCTTCTCTGAACTGTGGGTGGAAAAGGAGACCACACAGTCAGCGATCACACCCGCTGGTGCCCCAGATTGGCAGTGTACTCTGTGACGAGTATGCGTGACACTATATATTGACTGATTGGTGTGCAATCTGAGGGACTTGCTTGGTTTTCAGCAAAGATAATGTGATTTTAAATGTATTGCTTCATTCTGTCAGATCAGTCAGAGGTTTTGTGAATGTGGTGTAAAGATTTGGTTTTGTGTTTGGAGTTCTGAAAAATGGGTGTTAGGTTTCAGGAAGTGTGTCTAAGCAATTGTGAAATACTGTATCTTGTTTGAAATGCTTTGATTTCCTCATCATCCTCTGCATCTTCCTCTCCCTCCCTCTTCCCCTCTGTACTCTTTCTTGTTTCTATTGTGTTAATAAGTCATTGTGTGATGTTCACATACTTCTACAGAGAACAGAGTAGATGATGTGTGTGATGTGTGTTTTGGTGTACTTGCAGATTGAGTTTTAATTGGAGACTGAGGTGTTTCTACAAATGAAACAGGTATGGCCACAATGAATGGGCTAAGATGTGTGTGCAGAACTTTCTAAAATGTGCAAAGATATCTTCATTTTTGTAATACTAACACAATTTTAGACTTAAAGAGTCAAAATGTCCTTAGACGCTGCGCTAGATCATGCACAGTATAAAACGGGTATTAGCACAAGTTTAAATGCATATGTGTATTTTGTGTAAACACATAAATGTAGCTTCCTTTTACATTTTGTTTTTGCATCAATCATTCACGTGCATATAGGAGACAGTTTAAGAGCTTTGGTTACAGTAATTCTCTGCCACTGTAAGGGATGGCGCTGTGTGATAATGTTCTTTCTCTTCCTTCCTCTGCAGACCAGGAGATGGACAGTTCTCTTTCACAAACGTCACTTCCGGTGTCCATCGACCTGGACCCACCTCTTCCTGCCTGGTTACCATATGACAGGAAGACCAACCATCTTGGACAGCAGAGATAGGACTCACCTCTGAAGAAGACTCACGCTATTATTTTTTGATTCTCAAACAATTAATTATACAAGGTTTGACTACAAGTACCCCAACACTCTAACTTCCTGTCTTATTCTTACACATCAGATAAATTAATTTTAATTGAAAAACAGTTTCTGCATTTCAAGCACTTCCTATACATTTTTTGGCTGATAAACAGTGTTAAAAATGTCATGGTAGAACAGAAGATTTTTCTGCTGCATCAAAAATACTGTTTCCTGCTTTCTATCCTGTTCTTGGTTGCATTCAGTTTGCATGTTCTCCTAATGTCTCTGTGAGTTTTCCTCCAGGTAATCCCATTTATTTCCCACGTCCCTTCAATGTGCTTGTTATATTAATGTGTGTGATGATGCATGTTTAGGGTTTTTGGTAGTGTATAATTTTTTAATTGAAAAGAGTGCACTTATGCTCAGGGTGAAGATGCACTCAGTATTGTGAATGAGCAGTCATGGAGTGTTGATGGGGATATTGACTGGAATGGCATTCACGTGCAGATGCATGCGGTTCAGCCAATTTCCTCCTCAGTGCCCTGGGGTTTGTAATTAGGCACCTGAGCTCACTTAAGCATAAGAGTTGAGAGAGAAGAGGAGATCGAAAAAAAAGGAAGAGGTACGGATGTTAAAGAAAAGAAGAAGAAAAAGAAAAGTCAGGATGCTGACTGAACTAGAGCTGCTGTGGAGAAGAGGGAGATAGGCAGTCAGGAATGTGGACCCGTAGAAGCGAGCGGATGTTGCTTATCGGGCAGGGACTCTCTTGCTGAGCACTCTAGGTGTAGGAGTGACCAACTGCTCTTAGTGGGCTCCTGTTGAATGCCAAGAGATGGTGGAGAGGTGACGGCTTGTGCAGTCCCCACGAACACCAAGGGATTGCAGCGAAGACACAAGACAGATGTACAGTACACAGTTGACTGCACCTGTTAGAAGACATTGGAAGAGGCCATAAAGGTGAACAGAGCAGATGTCCATTTTTAGTTGGACACACAGAGGCTCAGGAGTGGATTTTAAATAAAACTAATTCTGACTGTTTTAAACTCTCTTTTAACTTGTTTTTGGATTATTTATTTATTAATTTTAAATTCCATAGAACACCACTTTTACTATTGGGATTACTGTATATACTTGCATATAAGTCAGGTCTTGAAACCTAAAAAATCGATCATAAAATCCGACTCCGACTTATATGTCCGTTCAAAAATGCAACACTTAAACATTTTTTTTACATCTTCCTTCCTCCTCCAGTCTCGCATCAGTTTTTCAGACACATTGAATTTTGTTGCAGCAGCGCAGTTACCAATTTCTTTCACCACTTCAACGACTTTAATTTAAAACCAGCTTCATATTTTCTTCTGATCGAACGCTCTATCATAGATAAGGGATGCTCTTACAATAAAGGTGTATGAGGGTGTGAGATACAAAAAACAAATACAATACAATACAATACAGTTTATTTTTGTATAGCCCAAAATCACACAGGAAGTGCCGCAATGGGCTTTAACAGGCCCTGCCTCTTGACAGCCCCCCAGCCATGACTCTCTAAGAAGACAAGGAAAAACTCCCAAAAAAACCTAGTAGGGAAAAATGGAAGAAACCTTGGGAAAGGCAGTTCAAAGAGAGACCCCTTTCCAGGTAGATTGGGCGTGCAGTGGGTGTCAAAAGAAGGGGGTCAATACAATACAATACAGTACAGTACACAGAACAGAACAATTTCTCAATATAGTAAGAAATAAAAAATATAAATTTTAGAAGTACAGAGCAGAATTTAACAGTAGATGATATATCCCATAATAAGATTTGGATTTGTATAGAGTCCTGGAGACCTCATCCTTCAAGCTGCCTCCCCCATTTGGCCATTCCACAGCTGAAACAGTGCTGGGCCAGCCAATCCGATGAAAGGACCCCTCTCTCCCACGATTCCTGCAATCCTCCATCTGGGATGACTTTTCCTTAGGCAGGCAAAACAACTTGGCAGGTGGGCCGTGGCACCAAGTGCCACATTTGAGTACCGAGAAGAAAAACAGAATAAGTGAGGGTTAGTATATAATTATAACTGTCATGTTACTTATGTTTAAGTGCTAATGACTAACAACAGAGATGCAGTCTGTACAGTTAATCAGCAGCTCTAGTCAGGATATGCTAAACTGAAGTAGTGAGTCTTCAGCCGGGATTTAAAAGCTGAGACCGAAGGGGCATCTCTTATAGTAGCAGGCAGACCATTCCACAGTTTAGGGGCCCTGTAACTAAAAGCTCGACCTCCCACTGTTATTTTATTAATCCTTGGAATCATAAGCAGACCGGCATCTTGAGATCTTAATGTGCGCTCTGGTTTGTAAGTCATGATAAGTTCAGACAAGTAAGCCGGACCTCGACCATTTAATGCTTTATATGTTAAAAGAAGGATTTTGAAATCTGCCCTAAACTTAACCGGGAGCCAGTGTAAGGATTTAAGAACTGGAGTTATGTGTTCGTATTTTCTTGTTCTTGTAATAATTCTCGCAGCCGCATTTTGGATTAACTGGAGGCTGTATAAAGAACAGTTTGAACATCCAGTAAACACCGCATTGCAGTAGTCAATCCTACTAGAGATAAATGCATGAATTAGTTTCTCAGAATCCTGTTTATTTAAAAAGCGCCTTAATTTCCTAACATTTTTAAGATGGAAGAAACATGTTTTGGACAACTTTGTAATATGTGCTTTAAATGACATGCTAGAGTCAAAGATAACTCCTAGATTGCGGGCTGATTCAGTAAAATTGACTGGGATTCCCACTGAGTTAAATGATGACAAAATATTGTTGTGATCAGCATCATTCCCTCCAACAATTAACATCTCTGTTTTATCTGTATTTAAAGACAAGTAGTTCTTATTCATCCACTCCTTTAATTCACTAACACAACTAATTAAAGACAACATTGGAGAAACTTCATTTGATTTAAATGAAAGGTATAACTGGGTGTCATCTGCATACAAGTGAAAATTAACATTATGTTTCCTAATGAGAGATCCCAGTGGAAGCATGTACAGTGAAAACAGTAAAGGTCCCAGTACTGAGCCCTGCGGGACACCATATTGAACTTCTGTGTATAATGATGGAGTACTGTCAGCACATTTCTGTACATATTGGAATCGATTTGATAAGTAAGAACTAAACCAAGCGAGCACGGTGCCTGTAAGCCCAACATCATTTTCTAGCCTGTGCAGTAAAATAGAATGGTCAATGGTGTCAAATGCTGCACTTAAGTCCAACAACATAATTACAGTGGAGTTTCCTTCATCAGAGGATATCAGAATGTCATTTACAACCCGTGTTAGTGCCGTTTCTGTACTATGACCAGTGCGAAAACCAGACTGGAATTTCTCAAATAAATTGTAATGCATAAGGTGTGTCTGAAGCTGACTGGCGACTACTTTTTCTAGTATTTTAGAGAGAAACGGTAAATTTGAAATAGGCCTATAATTATTTAGTATATGTGGGTCAAGGTCTGACTTTTTAAGTAATGGTTTAATGACTGACACTTTTAGTGCATCTGGTACTGTGCCATGCAATAATGAACTATTGATAATGTTTAGAATAGGCGCTGCAAGAACATCCATTGCACTTTTTACTAGTTTTGTTGGCACTGGATCTAGGGAACAAGTAGTGGGCTTCATTTTAGAAATTAAACTTAAGACTTCCTGCTCAGTTACAGGATTAAAATTACTAAAGTGCTGAGTGCAATGTGAGACAGGGTCTGCTAAGCTAGTATTTGGTTTGTACTGTGATGCAGAGATCTGGGATCTTATATTTTTAATTTTCTCATTGAAGAAGTTCATAAAGTCTGTACTGCTAATGTCTGTTGGTATTTTGCACTGTTGATCTGAATTTCCATTTGTTAATTTAGCCACTGTTCTAAACAGTGCCCGAGGATTTTTATTATTGCTATCTATTAATGTAGAATAATATTCTGACCGAGCTTTAAAGAGGGCTTTTTTATATTTATTAACACTCTCTGTCCATACAGTTTGAAAGACATGTAGCTTTGTTGTTCTCCATCTGCGTTCCAGTTTTCGACACTCTAATTTAAGAGCTCGAGTGTTTTCATTAAACCAGGGAGAGTTTCTATGTGCTTTGATCACTTTTGTTTTAAGGGGAGCCACTGTGTCCAGAGCATCTCTCAAGGTCACATTATAATGTGATGTTAGCTCATCTAAATTGTTTTCCGTGTTTACATTTGATGTTAACTGATCTAAATGGTTTTCCACAATTACACTCGACTTACTCAAAGTATCTATACATTTTGAAGCAGAATTACAATCTAGATGTCGCACTGTCTTTGTTTTAATCTGGGAGTGTGTTGGCAAGGGCAGGACTAAATCAAATGTAATTAAGTAGTGATCGGAAATAACTTCATTTAATGGAGTAATAATTAAACTTTGAATTTCAACTTTGTAAGTTATAATTAAATCTAATGTGTGGTTATGATTATGAGTTGGACCTTTGACATTCTGACAAAATCCTACTGAATTTAACAAATAAGTAAAACATTTGCTAAAAGTGTCAGTTTCCACATCAATGTGTACATTAAAATCTCCCATCAGTACTACGTGATCATAATTTATAGCCAAGTCAGATAAAAGGTTGCTAAATTCAGACATGAACAATGAATACGGCCCTGGTGGTCTATAGACTAGCACTATAATTGTGTTGGAATCTGTTTTAATATTTAAAATGAATGCTTCAAAGGATGTAAAGTTGCCTAAATTTTTAGAAGTGATTTGCATTTTGTTACAATGAATTATTCCAAGGCCCCCTCCTCGACCTGAATCTCTAGACTTATGAAGGAACGAGTATCCATCTGGTGACGCCTCAGCTAGGGGTACAGTGTCACATTTACTAAGCCAGGTTTCGGTGAGAAGACACAGATCAGATTTTGTACTTAATATAATATCATTTACCAAAACAGCTTTAGTGCCAAGAGAGCGAATGTTCAATAAGCAGCATTTAAAACTGTATGCTTCTTTCTGAATTGGTGATATACTTTTTGTTTTAATTTGTAGTAAATTTCTATTACAGATGCCCCTGGTGGAGGGTCTGGTTTTATCCCTTGGTCTAATTATACACCTTATTTTTTGGTTATCAATTAATTTAAGGTTTGTATCAAGACTAAATTTACTGGATGCCCCAAGACAAGGATTATGGGTAACAGCTTCAGGAAAGTAACAGGTGGGATAAACAACAGCCTGTGATTTAAGATCACATGACTGCGGCCTGGATGGTGCTCTAATCAGTCAACCAGGCAGTTTTGCTGCCATATTTTGGGATAATACATAAGATCCCCTCCAGTTAGGATGAAGACCATCTCTTCTGAAAAATCCAGGCCTTTCCCAAAAATCATCCCAATTGTTCACAAACGCTATGCTTTTGTTTGCACACCAGGTTTCTAGCCAGCAGTGAAGGGAATGCAATCTGCTGTAAATCACATCCCCTCTATATAATCTTGGTAAGGGGCCAGATACAACTAAATTCCAACATTTTCTTTTAGCTTTGATGCAAAGAGAGATGAAGTTCCTCTTTAATACCTCAGATTGCTGTGAATAAATATCATTAGTGCCGACATGCAGCAATAAGGTAGATACTTCATCGTCGGCAACACGGTCCAATGCGGCCTCTATGCCAGAAATCTTGGCCCCTGCGAGGCACTTAACATGAACTGCTGGTTTAACATAGTTTGGAATTCTAACATTCCGCACTATGGAATCGCCAATTATGAGCACTTTCTTATTCTCAGTTTCCACAGGCGCGCTGCGGAGTGCTGAGAATCTGTTCTGGGTCCGAATTGGTGACCTGGGTGCCGGGGGACTACATTTTGGATTCTTAGATCCCCGTCTTACTGTTACCCACTCGCCCTGTGGCTGAATTGGTGCTGCTGACTTTGGCCGTGCACTGACTACAGTGGGGCCAGGAGAGACTGAAGCCGAATCAGATGTAGCCGAATTGTCTAAACAAACCGAGTCGATCCAATTTTCGGTTTGCCTAATCAGAACAAACGTCACTTTGGAATAGTTCGGGTATTGCCATGTGGTCACGTAGGCACAATACATAGGCAGTATGCTCCATGGTTACTCTCTCAGGTGGGCGTTAGCATTTCATAATCTCTTGGATCAATAGCGTGAGTTTTCAACATTCGACTTATAAGGCCTACTTTATAAAATACTGGAAATTTACTGTAAAATCAAGCCCCAACTTATCCGTGGGAGAACTTATCCGCGAGTATATACGGTATTTATTTATCTATTGATTTTTTTATTTAAAGATGAGCTGCACTGCACTTTGTTTGTTGTTGAACACTTTGATTTTGGAGAATGAGAACAATGACATTTCTGCACCTACCTTTGCTCTGTGTGTTTGTTCTCATTGCTCAATCCATCCTCAGTTTCATGTCTATTGATGTCCCAGATTCAAGGATGTTATGGCAGCTACAGTCAACCCAGATGTCACAATGTGTGTGTGTGTACGTCAACTGGCTTCCTGTCCAGGATTGTTTTATGCTTTGTTATTAGGGCTGTCAGGATAGGTAAACTCCGACTACAGTATACTCCAGTCTCCACCAACTACCTGTGTGTTCCTGAACTGAATAAAGTATGCTTACATGAAATGTCCCTCAGACTCAGAGACACCCACACACACTCAAATAGGAACAGTTTACAAACCTGATGTGTTATGTCTTTGCAATGAAGAAGTAAACTAGCTATTCTGAAGACCATCTACCTCAGTCTGTAAAGTTATGAGGCAACCTGACTAACCACTATGTCACATATTGACTCCAAAAAATGTTTGGTCCATTGAGGTTTTAGTAGCATTTTTTTGAAAATCATCTAAGTTTTGAGGTTTGGTGTCTTTGCCCAGAATGAAATAAAAAAAAAATTCAGAACAAAGTGTTTGTTTTTGCATGTCACACCTTTTCAAAACTATGCATATGCCTGCGGCCAACACCAGTAGATCAGGAAGAAAGTCATTTGCAAATATATTACAACAATACTTTATTTTAATCATCAGCATGTCTACTGTAATCTAGAAAAAATCATTCCCAAATAATTCTAAGAGAATTAAGAAGTATTGAAAGAAGAAAATAAAAAAGAAAGAGAGCAGCTGCCTTGAGGGTATAATAATTTCAAAGTGTCCATGATATATACTGCACAGGGAGGACTGTTTATAAATCTACATTATTTAAACAACAAGAGCCAATCACTTTTATTGAAATGGGTTGCAATTTCCCTATTTAATAGAAAGTATGATTATGAATTCACAAGAGACACAATAATTCACCTAAACGATGGCACAATGCATTTCAGATGTTAGTACTCACTGTATATTACAAAACTATAATTTTTTTTCTACTTTTTATTCTGCTTTTGACAACCAATATGCATATGATAATGTGGATTACACTATCATAAAATATACTGAAAACTGTTTAAACTAAAAATTCATACACATATAAATGGCTTATGCCTCCAGCAAACTACAATACACTGATAAAATTCCATCCGCACACCACACATCTTTTCCAGTGTTTAAGTCCTGAGGGTTATGGATGGGTAAGGAATTTATTAAATGTTCAAGATGCAACCAGAATGGACTTTTTCTCTCATACAAAATAAGGAATGTGTCACTTATATTACTGAAGATGAAAATTACTTGTGAATGAGCTTGTTGAAATATTATAATTAGAAGTCAATTTTATAAAAGTTGTTGGTATAGTATGAGTGTGTGTTTGCTGAGCTTTTCTAAAGTGCTACATAATAATATATCCTACACATTTTTAGCCAATAATTGGTATAGCATCTTTAAAAAAAAGTTACCTGGGGCTATCTTCATGCTATCTGAGTTTAAATATAAAAAGAAATTCTTTTTTCCCATTAGAGAGTTTTATACCTTTTATCTCATACATTTACCCATTTTCAAATTTTTTCATCCTGGTTGGGGCTGCTGGTCACAGGTAATGAAAGTTGCCAGAGGAACTTCACAGTTGATGGAATACAATTTGACCCTTCACAGAATCAATGCTCAAGTAAGCAAAGGGAGGGCAGATGGACAAGAACGGCACAAGATGCAATGTAAGGGGAAAATAAAGTCTTCATTTGCAGTTTTTCATGTTAATTTACATTGTTTAAAAATAGTTATTCAGCTTCCAAAACTGAACAGCACCTACTTTAAAAGAATCTAGCTACCTGACTGAGTCACAGACTTTCTTGCAGAATATTAATCATGACAGTCAGATGTATTTCTCCCCAGACACTCCAGTCTCCCCACTCCTCTCTCTCAAGGAAGTGAATGTGGATGAAGGAGACTAAACTGGCCAGATGTGAGTGAGTCAGTGCGCCCTGTGGTGGACTGCACCTTCATTCAGAGATGGTCTGCACTCTGTTCTTCTGGAATAAGTTCCAGCCTTCTGTAACTATGAATTGGAATAATTAGGTTCAGCAAATGCATGGCTAAGTACTTGCTCTTAATATTTGTGTTCAATGCACATGCACAGGAAGATTTGGCGTGGTTATTTTAAACGTAACTGTGAAAAAGGATGTAGTCAGAAATGAAAAAAAATCTATCATGTTGTTAGCAAATCAAGTCAAAAGTAAAAAAGAAGTCAACTGAAATTCAAAACCATGATAAGGCTATAAAAATAGGCTTTAGAAAAACAGAAGCAGTTGAAAAAAGGCTGCTTTGAATCCCCAAACTTGGATAAGGAAATACCTGAAACGGCGACCTTTTAACCTGTCACATGCTTACCAGTGGCTAACAACATCTGAGGACACAACCCTTAACAACATGGAGCTATCTTAATGGCAGGATAACCAAAATGGCAGCAAAAAGGGCGCAAATAAATAAACAACACTAAAAATAAGATAATGGTCTAAAAACTCTAAAACAAGTTCTACATCTTGCAAAAATGTGAACAAAAAACAGAATATGTACATAAAGACCATATTCACAGCACAAGCATCAGTCAAAGTCTGCATCCCAAACTCTCTTTTCTTATGTTTCATCCTGGATTAATTCTCTGTTATTTTTCTTATTTTTGATTATTATTTGTCACATACGTTTTGTTATTATGTAATTTTTGCTAACATTGCTGTGTTTATTTATGAATAAGTATCAGTTGTGCATTTGTGCTGTTTATGTTCCTTATTTTTTGTGGTGGTAAAACCCCCAAAGTGAGGTGAGGCCTATCTCTAGGCACATCAGCAAACATCCTGGCAAGTGTGTAGACATTTTTGGAGGCCTTTCTCCCATTTCATCATCTTGTGTTACTGTGCTCACAAAAACTTTGATCTGACCCTCTTACACTCCTGAAAAAAAAATCCATCTTTAGAGCATCTAGCTAGACCCTTCAGAATTACCCTACACTCACTGGGTCCTCTTCCATGGGACAACTCCCAGAAAGAGGAGAGAAGAGACTACTATTGAATGTGATGTCTGGTTTCAACAACAACAACAACCACCTTTATTTATTCAGCACATTGTCATACAATAATGTAACTTGCAGTGCTTTACAAGATGACAAAGAAAAAGTTACAAGAAAACAAAAACTACTAAGATAAGACAATAATATTAAAGAATAAGTAACAACAAAACAATATAAGATCAAATGACCTGGAGGACAGAAAAAAAAAACAAAATCTGTAGGGATTCCAGGGCCAAAAGACCACCCAGCCCCCACTGGGCATTCTACCTAAATCAGTCCTTCTTTGATTTTTTTCTCTTTCAACTCCTGGGGCCTCATGTATAAATGTTGTGTACACCTGTTTCCACACTCATATTGCAATGTATAAACTTGGCATAAAGCCATGCACATTCCCATGCCAGCTCAATCCATTGTATACACAAGTTTCAGCTCCGTTTTGCAAACTGGCGGCACCCAGCATCAAAGCAGTGCTACTGTTCCTGTGTGGTTTCCCTTTATTTTTTAGATTCACATTCCTGACGAGGCTTTATCAAATACACTGAAATTAACCGCATATCAGGTATCTGATTGTAAGCATACTGTATAATGGTGCACAAAACTATTCCAAATACCACAGCTGCTTTAGCATTGTTACTCTCAGTGCACCGCTCAGAGTATTTTAACCGCCTGTATCTGAGTGTGGAATCACAGCTGTACAGTAGCTGATCAGAAAGCTCTATGGCAGATTGTGTCAAGAGTGGAGAGAATTATCGGTATACAGCATGTAGCACACACTGCCTCAGTCTATTTGAACTTCTTCCATTCTGCAAACACTTCAGAGCCTTTACTGTACGGACCTCGCAGTTTAGAAACAGTTTCATCCAAACAGCTATAAATGCACTCAATCAGTGCTCCTGGTAGAACTGTTTGTACTTATAAGTACAATTACCTCACTCTAAACTAGTATTACAGTTGTAATATTGCACATCCTGAGCAACTTATGCTTTCATATTGTATAATTTTCATTGTTTTTATCATACTATCATTATTGTTGTTGTTGTCGTTATTTTATAATTTTATATGAAAATAAGTTTATGGAAGATCTACATATTGAATCTAATTTTACCATACAATAACAATAAAGGAATTCAATTCAATAGAAGAGTGTATTTACAGATAATGATGACTAGCTTCTAAGTCGATTTAGATTTCCAAGCTCCTGATATCATTTTTAAGATGAAATGCATTAAATTATGTATATTACATTATACAGATAAATTTTTAACTTCATTTAAATAATTTATACCGGGCATGGTGGTGCAGCGGTAGCGATGAACTGATGCCCCTATTCAGAGAATGATCCTGTCTAGTGCTGTATGCTTGCTGGGACTGGCGCAACCCTGGATGGATAGATGGATGGAATAATTAAACAAGTACTATAAAGATATTTCAATGTTCCTTAAAACTTTTGAAGAACCAGCATTCTAAGCTTACAGATGAACTGATTGTGTGGTGATTGGTTACTTGGAGAAAGAAAAGGAAGGACAGGAATTGGGGGTTGGAACATTTGAAAGAGACAGTACTGCTGCAAATTATTTCACCGAATGTCACACATGGCGCAGCAAGCATCTTGCTATGTGATTAAAGTGGAAATTTCGAGAGTAAAGTTGACATTTTGACCTTTTTTCGACTGTGTCCCTATTTTTTTTTCTTCTCTCTGTGTGACTTTCTGAACTTGAACTTTCGAGTGTCTCTGCCACTATATGTCATGCAATCAACTTCCTTTTGTTGTTTAAATCACTGCTTAAACCAACAAATAGTACGTTTTTCCTTGCCTCCACTTGGTATTCACTGAAATTCTTCCATTTTCCTCTTGCTTTTGCCATAGTCTTTTCACAAAATGCTGAACTTAAGGGGCTATTTATATTGATTTGCATATTCAAAGAGGCGTAATTCTGGGGGGAAGTGCGTGCACGTGTGTTACATTTCACACTGACCGGAATGTATGTAGTGGAAGAACATGGAAGTTGATGTATGCGCAGATTTATGCATCTGGATTTTTTTATGTGTACGCACATTTGTTTTTGTCCATACGCCATGTTTTATTGTGAATTCTACGCATGGCGTTATAAATGAGGTTCCTGGACCTTTTCCATAATATTATGCCTGACTTGTTAAGTCTGGCAGAGCAATAGATAAATAAAGAAGGTCCAGGAGATCTTAACCAAAAAGAGTTGCATGGATCATATCAAAATAAACTAATGAATTGTGTGACTAAACCCAATATATAACCAAAAATTTTAAATAGTGACAAATCTTTTATTTTGCACTTGTGAAAGGTTTTGTTTAAGTATATACAATTGTGAACAATGAACCAAAGGTCACTTTATACAAACACATGAGTAATTCTGCTGAATGAAGATTTGTTGGCATAACGAGAACAATTTGGCACATTTTGTTGGGAAGACAGGGGCAGTGGACTGTGCCATATGGGGTACCCCAGAAATACAATTGGAGAAACATCAAAGTAAGATAAAGAATGTTGTGCTGGGAAGAAAAATAATGAACACAACAGTATAGATCACCAAGTAAATGGCAGGTATGTTTGACCCTCTAAAAGAAGTGAGAAAGAGAACAAGAGAAGTTATGGAGGGCTAGGAACAAGACACGATACGTTCTGGTTAACAGGGGTAAGCTGAAGATCCCTCACTGGGGAAGTAAACTGGTAATCTGCACTGGATACTTGACACTTTAAAGGCTGATGAGGATTAAGAGACACAGAGACACTATAGCCGCTAGGGGGGATGATAGCCTGGTGTCCCTATAGCCAAATAAATGCCATTGCTGAACCTGAAACTGGGTCAGAGAGACGGAGGGACAGAACAAACAGTGAGTACAGATTGCTTTGGCTTTGTATTTGGACAGACAGGAGATCGTGAAATTAATCTGAGATTTTAGCATCCTGCGGTGGGTTGGCACCCTGCCCGGGATTGGTTCCTGCCTTGTGCCCTGTGTTGGCTGGGATTGGCTCCAGCAGACCCCGTGACCCTGTGTTCGGATTCAGCGGGTTGGAAAATGGATGGATGGATGGAATATCACAAGAGCACTGTCAGCTTGAAGTAAACCATATAACACCATAAAACACAATAATAAGCCTGCCTATAAATTATATTAAAATGACTATTATTAGTTTTAAAATTTAAAGCAATCATTGTCTTAGTTACCTAACAGACCTGGTAATATGTGCACCCTGATCTGTCCCGGGATATTTCCTGATTTTTGAACAGTGCTGCTTGGACAGGCTCTGGTCACCCTACAACTGAGAATGGGTTTGAAGATATTATGTCATATTACTGCTTTCAGTAATGCGTCAGGTAATGTTATGATTTTATTTGTATTCTCTATTTTATTATTATGGTGGTAATACAGTGTTGCCAGTTTTGCATATTTGTTTCCTATGGGCATTGCCATTTTGTGTGGTCTTTTATATAGGTACCACCATTTATTTCATGATATACAAGATGCCTGAATTTTAAGACCCTTATTATGAAGATTATGGAACACAAGCTTATTTAAAAAAAGTCTTCCCTGCTTTATAATTCTAGTTTTCTTTTAATTCAGAACACTGCTTAGAAATTTGGATGTCATGCTGTTTAAAAGATATTCTGTATATCAGACCCTGTTTATACTCAGACTACTCCTTGATTTATCCCTAAAGGAAAATATCTGTGCAGCTCTTAAAAATTCCATTTCATCCTACTGGACATTCTCACTCTGTCCAATTTGAACATGACACTTGGTAATATTTATTGAAAAAATAAATCATCTGTTAAGAAGGAAAAGACAAAATCGTCTTGTTAAAGCTTGACCTGGTCGTACTAAAAAGCTTAAACTGCCAAGAGGAGATTAGCATTATTTTACACTGTATGGCATTATTTGTAGGAAGGCATAAAAACACCTCAGGTATGAGCAGACACCTTGAACATTTAATTTATCAAAGTAGTCAAATTAAAGTAAGATATCTGTGCAGTCTTTCTGCTGAATTATTACTGTTGTACAAAGGCTATTTTTCCTCCCAGATCATCACTGAGTTCCAGTGGCATTGCTGTAAACATCACCTTCTTGTCTCTGTTCCAGGAAATCCCTTTAGGATAAACAGTTATTAAGACCAGATGTTCTGCAGCTAGAAGTTAACTTGAGAGGTAATTAGACAAAAAATGCCAGCTACAACATTATTAATAGTGAATTTCAAGAGTCCGTCTTGCACCAAAATTCATTTTCTTAGCAAAAAAAAAAAAAATTAAAAGCCAGTGGATCCTATGTTTCTTCCAATCTGACTTATTCACTTTAATGTTTATTAAAAAAACAATATCTGATATTATCTTTGGCAAAAAAATCATATCAGGCATCTGTTACGGATAATGAAATTGTCTAAAGTTATGGTTTGGGAATAACAAAGAGTTTCAAATCTGATTGATATTTATCAAACTTCGGAAACTTCTGAGTGTAAAGAAAAAGGGAAACAACTGCCAAGTGAAAAATAATGAAAAAAACAATAATCTCTTGAATAATCGGAGAAGACTAGAGAGTGACCTTCATGTTGAGGGATTTGAGTTCTTAGTTCCTTTATTATGTATATTTGCATTTGTTTTAGGACTGTACACTAAATGCAGGCATAAATACATTTAGGTCTTCTAATTTTAAAAGTTATCTGCTGCATTACATTAGGAACTTGAACTTTAAAATTTAAAATTAGCCACTTACGACTAGTTACAGACGTATTATTTTGGTTAGTTTAAAAATTTCTACTACTTTTTAAATTCCAAAATTTATGCTACAGAATGTACTGTTAGTTACTGTTATATTGTGAAAATATGTTTTAAATGCACAAGCATTATGCATCTTCAATGTAGATAATTAAATGACAATTATGAATAAGCCAAAATACAATACAATTTATTTTTTGTATAGCCCAAAATCACACAAGAAGTGCCACAATGGGCTTTAACAGGCTCTACCTCTTGACAGCCCCCCAGCCTTGACTCTCTAAGAAGACAAGGAAAAACTCCCAAAAAATGCATAGTAGGGAAGAAAAATGGATGAAACCTTGGGGAAGGCAGTTCAAAGAGAGACCCCTCTCCAGGTAGGTTGGGCGTGCAGTGGGTGTCAAAAAGAAGGGGGTCAATACAATACAATACACAGAACAGAATACAAGTAAAACTCAATACAGTATAATAGCAACATAAAAATATACTATACTCTAGAACAAGGCAAGTAACAAACTGTACTACACTATACCATACAAATGAGTCAAGTAACAAACTGTACTACACTATATTATACTATACTATACAAACAAGGCAAATAACAAACTGTACCACACTATACTATACTAACGAGGCAAGTAACAAACTGTACCACACTATACTAATGAGGCAAATAACAAACCATACTACACTATACTAACAAGGAAAGTAAAAAATTATACTACAATTCACTATTAGGCAAGCCGCTTTAGTCGCCACATTCAAATCACACCTAAAAACGCACTTCTTCACACTGGCTTTTAATTCTTAACCTGTCTTATTTCCACTTGCTTTTTGCTAGTTCTCTGTTTTATTGGGTCCCCTGACCTGTTTTTAGTATCTCTGTTTTAATTCTCTCTTAATGTTTGTTTTTAATATTTTGCTTTTAGTCTTGCTTGTTTTAACTGTACAGTGCTTCGGTCAGTTGTAATGCTGTGTTTTTAAGCGCTTAACAAATAAAAATGGTATGGTATGGTATACTATACAAATGAGGCAAGTAAACTGTACTGTGCTATACCATACTATAAATAATTAAACAAATAAATGTTGCTGTGAAACATCTGTCATTGTTAGTGATGGGGACAGTAAATGAAACAGAATTCGGCACAGGCATCTTGTTCTGCTTCTATAAAGCTGTTTGTCAGACGCCTTTTATGCATTTGGTGATTTTTGAAATTCTCTTCTTTGCCTGGTTTTGGATTAACTTCTGATGTTGTACCCAGTTGAATACCTTTGGCTATTCTTGGTACCATATCTGTGTATGACATTTTGCCTGTTCTTTGGACTCTGTTCTTGTATTTTATCCTGCTACACTTTGTTCCTGTTGAATTTTGCCTGCTTTTAATCCTTTGGCCATCCTTCAGTGAAAGACCTCCAGTGAAAGATCGGCTTAAGAACCATTCAAGTTACAATTGGTTCTCAGATATCTCAGGTATCTCCTTTTCTCAGATCTCAAGAAATTTAGATAGGCAGATGAAGACATGACAGATAGATTAGATGATTTAAAAATTAATTATTGAGCTGAACATAAGGGTAAGCAATTCAGTTTAAACCACTAAAACCAGTGCCTTGTTTGTGTTCTGCAGTGAAAAAGAAACTTTTAAAGTGAAGCATTATACTCTGAAATAATTAACTGATTATGTAAACATACAGTACATGTAGAAATGCTTTTTAGACAACAAAACATAACATAACTGAAACATACAGTAAATGTAATTGAAAACAGAATTAGAAATAAGGAAATATTAAGTATGTAATAAAGTGTGTATTTTATATTATAGTACTTACTCTAAAAAATAATTAGGCTTAAAAAGAAAAGGAAAAGTATTAAAGCACCACAGAAAAGAATGTCCTTTTTCAGGAGAAAACATAATAAAGAGGTAGGAGGTTCTGTGCAGCTATGTTCAATACTTACTAAATAAAAACATAATAAGATCTGAAAAGTGAATTGTCATCTTGAAGGCCTGAATCTGTGTTATCGCTGCTAAATTGCTGTAACAATACTGTTTTCTTCATTACTTATACCTTAGCTGCATTATAGAATATAATAATTAAAAGGTAACAAACTAAATATATATTCATATGCTGTAAACTTTTATCTTTGTATTTATTTATTTTTTTAATAAATAATATGAAATTTATAAACAGTCTAGATTTTCACATTTCTGGTCTCGAATGTTATAATTCTGAAGAATACTTCATGTCTAGTTTTGATGTTTCAAATTAAAGTCTAACGATAGTCATATTTAACTCATAAGAAACATTTCCTGACCAGTGAATGCTACAAGTACAGACTGAACCTGATCTACTAAGTTCTGGAGTGGATTTCCTCGTAAAGCTCAATTCTTATGCTGGGTAGTTTATTGTTTCTGGATGCTGTCAATGCTATAAGGATTAGAAAAAGAAGTTTTATTTGTAATCTGAATTTTATTTTTCACATCATAGAATGTTGCTAGGCAAAATTCAAGGAGTGTTGGGATAAGTATGCAGAATCCAATCTTCTGTGAAAATCAGCCATTTATAGTAAAATGTTAATTAGTTAATAATGATGATATTGATATCTGTTCCCTAGGGTTATTGGACTATGTGAGAAGCTGGACGAGCGTTACTTCTGCTTTCAGATCATTTCCTCTGCTGCGTAGCAAGTCTGCTCCAGGATGCCGCGTGTCTTCTTTTTGCCCAGTGGGGGCGGCTGGGTGGTCTTGTGGCCTTGGAACCCCTGCAGATTTTTTTTTTCTCCAGCCCTCTGGAGTTTTTTTGTATTTGTTTTTTCCGTGTTACTTTATTCTTTGTTACTTAGTATTGCCAAATCTTATTTTTATATTTTTGTTTTTTTATAAACGTTTCTTTTTTCATCTTGTGAAGCACTTTGAGCTAAATCATTTGTATGAAATCATGCTCTATAAATAAATGTTGTTGTTGTTCTGTGTCCCATATTATACTGCACACATATTTTGACTAATGGAGTCATAATCACAGGAATTCACTCATTCAATGTTACCCTAAAATATGGGTTAAGAAAATTAATGTATGCATTGCATTTTACACATGACATTTATTTTACCCCTGTTCTGACTTGCTTGAAATATTTGGTTACCTCTGTAAGTGTTCATTTTAATACAGTATAATATTTTGTGTAAACCTAATAATCGTCAGTTAGCTGTTGTTGGGGATTTTTCTGTTGTAATCTGCTTTTCTTATGCAACAACTGAATAAGCAACACAAACGAATGGCACTATTTCTGGCACAAAGCACAATTAAAGAAACCACTCAGGACAGGGCTGTCTCTTTCCTTCACTTTGTGTCTTCCCAGTCAGGTCAGTTACTGGCAACTTTGTCATTTATTGTGAAAGGGTTTGAACCAGAGGAGAACTGGTGTCCTCCATTTCAGGCTACAGGATTTCTGAGCTGTTCGCAGGAATGGAATTGGGCGTGTGCCGACATTACACCAGCAACCATTGTACCCTAAATCATTTTCCAAAAGAGCCATGGTTAACCTACACATTTCACACCCACTAACCTATCTCAGGCATTTACAGTGAGTGGTATATTTTTACAAATATAACAAACTGATATACTGATAATTTTTAGTGTGAAAAAATACAGATAAACTGTTTAGACTTTTAACATATACAGTATACTAGATTAATATTTTTATTGATTTTATATTTGCTGTGCAAAATTTAATGCAAGGAAAAATATATTTAAAAAAGAAAGCAAAACCAATGAGCCAGCATAAGAGCACAGCGGTGTCAATCTAGCGTTTCCATGCATGATGGGACAGTGGTGACTGAAGGGTGGGGACAGTTACTTGATTAAAGTTGTAGTGGTGACAGGTGACACAGCAGGACATTCAGAGCAGAGACAGAATAAGAATTCATTAGTAACAGCCGGCTAATCATAGTCTAGGCAAAGTCAAATAATTAACAAGCATAATGGTGTCATACACAGCCAGACCAGAAGCTCTACAAATAGAAACACTACTATATCTTAAAATGAAGGGGCATCAGGATTCATTAAAATGTGGAGGCTGACTCCATATACTGCCAGATTCTAGAAGTTTTACTGATGACAATTATAAATGTTGCATTAGTTTTATGCTGGGAATGACTATAGTGAGTTGAACTATTGCCTCACAGCTCTTGGGGCCTGAGTTCAGTTCCCAGAAGGCCACTGACTGGGTAGGGAGTTTGTTCATATTGATTTTCTACAGGTACTGCGGTTTCCAGACACATCTTAAAATGTTTGTATTATGTTAATCTGAATCTTTCAACTAGCGCTATATACTGTACCGTCAGAGAATTGAACAGAAAAAAAAAATCGGAATGAATATATGGGCCCAGAAAATAAGTCAAGTCAAAAACCAGAATGCTAAATAGAATCATCAGAAATAAAATTGAAAAATCTGAAAGAATACCAAAGATACACACACAAGGGTTTGTTTTAAAAATTGTTTTTATTCAATGTGCTGCACAAAAATAGAAACAAAATCATTTTCCAGTACATGGAAAAATTAATAAACCCAACTGGAAATATTCTAGACAATATTTCCTTGTTTATTTTCCAGAGAATATTACTGTTTCAATCATTTTTAAAATAGCAATCTCAGAGCATATGTGAGATTGTGGGTGTATACATAAGAATGCCTTGTGATGTATTAAAGTCCCAACCTGGGTGATTCCTGCATTGCAAATAATGACTCCTTGTGACTTATATTCAACTAAGTGAGTACAAAAAGGGAATAGAATGTAAGGAGACCCATACTGTGTGATCATATTGCATACTCTATATTGTTGTGGCAGCCGCAAAACATTATGAAGAAAAGGGTGCATGCCTCAAAAATTCCATAAGAGCGGGTCAAGGACATTAACTAGTGAGCATCAGAAACATGCTTCACTTCAGGCTGCCAGATCCTAAACTCAACAGGCAGGCTTCAAGGCTTACTCAGGCCCAAAAATGAGGCACAAGCTTATAACAGTTCAAAAATAGTTTAAAATGTCCCAGATAGACAAAAATGACTTTCAGGGAAAAGGAAACAGTAAAACCTCTAGGTTAAAGGCCAAGGCCAATGAAGAATCTTTATAAATAAAGAATGCATTCCCAAAAATGAGAAAAAAGAACAAAAATGGAAAATGCAAAACAAGCGCAAAAAGGATTTGCCTAAGAAGGCCATTCAAAGCAAACAAGTGCAATTTGTAATCCAGAAGCTGAATTCAAAGACTGATTCTAAACCCTGAAAATCCAAAGCTGTACTCACAATGAAGATCTCTACTCCACTAACTCTAATGACACCCTTCTGCAAGCACAGGTAGATAAATAGGAATTTTATTTGTTCTGAGTGGGAAAGCTGACCTTCTCCTTGACCTCAGTATAAAGGCTGACAGCGGTGCCAAAATAGGAGTAGTCATGGTGGACGCGTATCTTGGAGTTCCACGTACAGAACACAAGAAGTAGACTCAAACTTAAATACACAATATGTGGACACTTTTTGTGACTGAAGACAGAGAAGAAAATTAAAATTAGTCAAAACCTTTTATTGATACATACCAGACAAGGGTAAAATGACAGAGAAACACAGTCCTAGGACACCGCACTTCATCTGCCTCGAGCGCAGATATCCTTGCTCTTTTATACCTTTCTAATCTCCTGATCGTTGACCACGTAAGCAATAAAAATAGCGTCCTGACTCATTGTATTTTTCCAATTTTGTAAAGTCATTACCCTAAAGGTATATTTTCTTGTCACACACATCATCAAAAGAAAACTTCCAGAAAGTATACATGCTTTTTGTCACGTACGCAAAACACAAACAAGTTTGATCATTCTGTCCTATTTTCTGTACACACATACATTTTGTTCAATTACATCATTTTATGTTTTTACACTCCTCCCTTTTTGAACAAAATGATGTGGGCAGTAGAATTAAATTGAAATGGTTGATGAAGGGGAAGGGGGGGAAAAAGGGGATGGGGAGGAGAAAATGGAAGAAGCTATACGAGACATGTGCTCCTCATGTAGCATATATGCCCTTTTCCATAGAGGCGGTAAAGTACTTAGATAGAGATCACCACCCATCCTTGGGTAGCCTGAGAGGGTGCGGGTAACAGCCAACAGAAAAAGTATTTTTAAGATAGCCATTTCTTGCAATGCGATGCGTGGATCCAGGCAGGCAGTCCTTCAACTTTCACGGCGTGTGGTGTGGATAGAAGAATTTGGAATGGTCCTCTCCACCTAGGCTGATGCCAGTGTTTCCTCCGAGTATCTCGAACCAGGATCCAGGTGCCCAAGGGAATTGGTAAATCCTTGGAAAGGGGGCTGGTCCTCCAGGCTTGATTAACCTGCTGGTGGATTTCCTTCAACGAGGTTCGCAAACCTGCAAGACTAGAGAGAAGATCATTGTCCACAGTATGCAAATTCACATTTCCTACAACCATGCCAATGGGCATGGGACGTCCAGTCAGAATCTCAAACGGCGATAGTCCCAGTTGTCGGTGTGTCCGTCCCCTTAGTCCCATTAAAGCTAAGGGTAGTGCATCCGGCCATGATAAATTAGTTTGTTCACAAATTTTTGCGAGTTTAGCTTTTAAAGTGCCATTGCATCGTTCTACGATGCCTCCGCTTTGGGGATGGTATTTACAATAATGGTGCACATTAATTTGGAGCCAGGTGGTTAATTCATTTATAACGGAGTTCACAAAATGAGTGCCATTATCTGTTTGTAACTTTTGAGGGATACCCCATCTTGGAATAATCTCTTTAATTAGTGCTTTAGCTACTGTTTTGGCATCGTTGTGTTTTGAAGGGAAAGCCTCTACCCATCGGGAGAACACATCGACAATCACAAGACAATATCGGTACCCTTTAGACGGGGTTAGTTCAATGAAATCCATTTGGAGGTGTTCAAACGGACCCATTGGATTAGGGGTAACGGCGGGACTTACCTGGGTACCTTTTCCCACATTAAACTTTTGACATATTGCACAGCGTCTGCAAAATTGCTCTGCATATGTAGAGAAACCTACAGCTTCCCAATGTTTTTCAACATCTCGAACCATGGCATCTCTACCTGCGTGATCGAGGCCATGGGCGATTTTTGCCATTCCTGGGAAAGAGGCTTTTGGGAGAAAAGGTTTGTTAGTGTGTTTATGAGTCCAGACTCCATCAGAGAGGGATCCTTCTTTGGACCATTTTCTCCTTTCGATATCCGTGGCTGCACTCTGTAAAGAAATAATTTGATTATCAGGGTCCTGGTCATTTCTCTGTTGGAATAAAGAAATTGGTGTGTTATTATATGCAGCCTCTTTAGCAAAGTGGTCAGCTAATTAATTTCCTTTGCTAACAGGATCCTGTTTTCCTGTGTGAGCTTGACATTTAACAATCGCTAGCTTCGATGGTTTGGTTATAGCTTCTAAAAGGGATTCGATCAATTTCTGATGTTGGATGGGTTTGCCAGTACTGGTCTTAAATCCCCTTAGTTTCCATAGTGCTCCATGATCATGGCAGACTCCAAAAGCATACCTGGAATCCGTATAAATTGTTACGATCTTCCCTTCGGACAGCTGACATGCTCGAGTGAGTGCTACGAGTTCAGCTGCCTGTGCACTCAAGCTTGATGAAATTCGATTTGCTTCCAGCAGGCGGTCCCCTTGGACCACTGCGTAACTGGTTGAGGGTGCTCCATTTTTCAATCGCAAGGAACATCCATCCACAAAAATCATTTCTCCAGTTTCTATAGGTGTTTCATGTAGATCTACTCTAGGTTTTACAACCTTTGCTATTTCATCATGGCAATTATGTGGTTCTCCTTCGTTGTTAGTTGGGAGAAGAGTGGCTGGATTTAAAGTGGAGCATCATTCAATTGTAACATTTGACAAAGTACAGAGTACATTCTGATAGTGTATTGCCCTAGCAGTAGTGAGATGTGAAGTTTTGGCTTGTACTAGGATAGAATGTACAGCGTGAGGCACTTTAACTGTTAGGGGGCTCATGAGAACTACATCCGTGCTTGCTAATACAGCTTCTGTTGTTGCAGCCACAGCACGAAGACACGGAGGAAGTGCTGCGGCCACTGGATCCAGTTTTTTAGAAAAATAAGCCACCGGTCTTTGTTTATCTCCATGTTGTTGCGTCAGTACTGCATTCATAAATCCCTGCTTTTCGTCCACGAACAAAGTGAATGGACGAGAATGATCAGGCAAACCTAGCGCGGGCGCAGATAGAAGAGCAGTTTTGAGGTTACAGAGAGCCTTCTCAGCCTGTTCATTCCATTGGACCTGGCCAGAAAGGGGGATGCCAGGAGTATTAGCCAATTGTTGCAACGGCTGTGCTCTTTCAGTAAAATTTAGAACCCACTGTCTGCAGTAGCCCAGAATACCTAAAACAGACATAACCTGTTGTTTTGTGACCGGTCTAGGAAGATTTTGGATGGCTGTAATGCGATCGCTAGAGAGAGCTCTTGTTCCATACGTAATGTCATGACCTAGATATTTTACAGTTGTTTTGATTAGCTGCAGCTTAACTTTAGAAACTTTATGGCCATTTTCCCCCAGAAACAGCAACAATTTCTGGGTATCTTTTGTACAATCTTCTTCCGTAGCGCTACATATCATTATGTCATCTACATACTGTATCAATGTACTACCTCTTTCCGGCCAAAAGCCTTCTAAATTTTGGGCAAGAGCTTGTCCATAAACACAAGGGGCTTCAGTGTATCCCTGAGGCATGACGGTCCATGTCCAACGGCGGTTTTGGAATGTAAAAGCAAACCAAAATTGAGAATCAGGGTGAACAGGGATAGAAAAGAAAGCATTAGCTAGGTCAATAACGGAGAAGTACCGAGCGGAAGGAGGGATAGTAGAGAGGATAGTGGAAGGATTAGGGACGATAGGGGCCCTAGGGAAGATGGCAGAATTTACTTGTCGCAAATCTTGTACGAAACGCCATGAACCGTCAGCCTTTTTTACAGGTAGAATGGGGGAATTGACTGGAGAGTATTCAATTGGAATAATGGCACCGCGTTTGACAAGATCAGAATGTACGGCGGAGATGCCAGCCTCTGCTTCGGGAGACAGAGGATATTGGGCACGGTGCGGGCGGAAGGAGGATTTCGGGTGGATCACCAGAGGCTCACAATGGGCTATCCTTCCATAATCATTCTTTCCCTGGGACCATAGTGAATCAGGGAGCATAGAGAGCCAAGAAGGGAAAGTGGTTTGCAATGAACAAGCAAAAGAGGAAGGACGGCACAAAGCGCGATGTACTAAAAAATCAGTTTGAAACACCACTTTAGTTATTAAACGGTCAGGAGTATCAAAAATACCTGGAGTAACTTGTAACCAGTCTGTTCTTTCAAGGCATTTTTCTACCAATGGTCCTATTTCCCCCCATTTAACAGTGCGTGATTTAGCTAAGGAAATATGAGGCACTGTGCCGCCAAGATAATATATGTGCTGTGAGCATGTAAGATGAACAGAAGCAGCTGCCTTTGTGGATGAAATAAAAACACAGGAGATGTGAAGGGTTTCGGGGCAAGTACCAGAAGTAAGGAAAGATTCTAGCCAGGGGGTGTCTACTTCTATAGGGAAGTATTGGGCAGTACAGTGTAAAATGTCAGGGGCCTGTAAATTGGGAAAGAGACAAGGGGAAAAAGAGTGTAGGGCTTTGAGGAGAATGGTGTGTGGGGAAATATCTAAAGTCCATGCTGCAAAAGAGGGTTTGGGGTAAGGGGTAATTTGACACAACAACTTGGGGGTTGAACAGAAAAAACCTTTGTCAGTCATAGAAATAGAAAGAGAAAGTTTTGTCATGAGATCTCTTCCTAAAAGGTTAACTGGACAAAGCTGATTCAAAAGAAAACGATGCAGTAAGGTATGTCCGCCAGGACGTGACTGGACTTGAAGAGGTTTTGATACTTGAAGAAGGTGAGGTTGTCCAGAAGCAGTAAGCACAGTAACAGTCTCGTTCGAGGCAGGGACCTTTGCCAGCGAGAGGGTAGATCGAGTGGCACCAGTGTCGATTAAGAAAATAGTCTCAGTGCCATCAACGAACAATGTCAGTAAAGGATCAGTCTCTGAATTATGGGTGAGCAAAGGTAGTTGAAAAGAGTGGCTGGAGGTCCCTGCGTTTTCCTATGGCCAGTATTGTTGGTCAGGGGTGTCAGAGAAAACAGGTGGAATAAGGGGAGGTGGGGGCTGTTGCTGTCTGTGAGGGCACTCCCGACGAAAATGTCCAGTTTCACCACAGGCGTAGCAAGAGAAGGAATTAGCATTGGAATTTAAGGGAGAGGGAATAAAAGGATTCTTATTGTGGTCAACAGGAGGAGCTCTAAAACCACCTCGTCCTCTTCCTCGTCCTCGTCCCCTTCCTCTAAAGCCATATCCTCGACCTTGGTCAGGAGCATTCCTGGTATAATAGTTCATCTGTGCTGCCAATAATTTGGCATGAGAGTCCGATTCCTTCTGCTTAGTTTGTTTTTCGGCATGTTCAGCATGTCGTTTGACTTCATCAAACGTGGCACTTTCCCACTCAATACAGGAAGTGCGGACCTTGTTTTGTATATCAAGGCGCAAACCGGAAACAAAAGGTGGAACTGCAGCTCGAGTGCGGTCATCAACATTTTCCAAGCCCGAGTGATTAGCCATAAGGTCTTGAATCCTATGTGCCCATTCATCAACCGTCTCGTCTCTCTTTTGTTTTGCAGCCGAAATAAGGGACGAGTCCGTTCCTTTTTTATATTTTTCTGCAATATTTTGTCTCAACGCCTCCCATTGTGGGTTAAATTCGCCTTCTCCACCTATCCCCTGTCCTCGAGTTAAAGCTGGGTTCCATACCCATGGAACGTCATTGCGGACACCCCTGCTAACAGTGGCCCATGTGGTCCCAAGCTTTCGACGAAGTACCTGGGTCCATTCAGCAGCGTTAGGCTTATACATGCTATCTAACTGATCAAGTTGTTCAACAAATTTTAGTCCTCCTACTTCCTTTGGATCTGGAAGTGCATTCACGACATCTTTTAGTTCTTGGATGTCCCAGTTCCGATTTATCATAACTGTTGTGGGATTTTGGGGTCCAGCTGGATGGGCAGGGTTATAATGGGGATTGGGAACTTCTATTAAAGGGCAAGTAAGTGAAGGTGAAGGATCAGAAGAGAAAAAAGTTGGAGCTGGTTTGTGAGTGGAGGTTTGACTTCGAGTGCATTTGGAGACGGGGGTTTGTCTAGTACAGGGTGGGTCATCACGATGGGTAGAGGGGTCATAGTGATCTGTGCCTGGGGGATCATCGGGGGAAACTTCTGCTGGTTGTAGTGCAGGGGGGGCAGTCGGAATGGGGGATAGAGGAGGGGATAATGGAGGTGCCTGAGGTTGGTACTGAGGAGGGGAAAAAATAATAGGATAAAGGGGGTCTTTATTTGGATTATTCTTCCTTTTCCTCCCATCTGCCTGTGGTTCAGTGCCTATCTGAACTTTCTGTAATGTAATTAGTAATTCCTCTTTCTCCTTTTTAGCCTTTCCCTCATTTGCCCGCAACAATTCATTCTGTTTCTGTACTGCTTCTAAATTTCTGTCTTTTATTACTAATTCCCATCTATCGAACATATCCATTCGATACGGTCCACTATTATAACAACCCTGCTTATTCCTACACAGGATCTTCCTAGTTTCCTGTATTTCACTTACATCTCCTGTCCCCTCTATCGGCCAACGCCCACCACTCTGTCTATTCCATTTCTTATATGCCTTCTTGAAATCTAAACCTGTCTTCTTTTCTATAAATTTCCTAGGAGACCCATTTTTACGGGGCGTCTGTTGATCCTCCGAAAATAATTCTTCCAGCATTAATGATTTTGATCCCCTTGTGCGGCGATTAACAGGCTTACTGTTATAAGTTCCCATTATGTCCCCTTGCTCTCCCGGGTCCTGTATTTAATTTTCCAACTATATACTGATTCGCCTAATCCCTTGTCCGTATGAATCAGCGAGGTATTAAGTGTGCCACTCACTGTTCCCTTACTGTTCCCTTCTTTTTTCCCAAGGGGAGACACCTAACTATCGGTCCTGTCCCAGTTCCCAGGAGAACACGGTATTGTTGCTTATTCCGTATGTAGATTTATTTATTCCGTCCTAACAGCAATCCTGCAATCTGTGCTCTTTTTCGGTTTATATTTCCATACATATATATACCACCCCGTTACTCGTCCCGTTAGCCTGTCCGCTCACATCCCCGGATTCCAGCTCAGGTGACTTCGTGTCCGATTCAGTTCAGCAGAATACTACATCAATACGTCCAGCCGAGTCTAGGATATGGGTGAGGCCAGTATCCTTTCGTCAGACCTTTCGTATGCGTCAAACTGCTTGGGTCAAGTCTCCATCACCTTAAGCAACCCGTTGAGATATGAGTATGACTAGACGGTCAACAGGAAACTCGCCCTCCCGTTATTTAGAAAATAAAAAATGTTCGGAAATCCCCCGGTGCTTACCCCAGCCTGGAAGTGTGCAAGCTCTGTCTGGAAATCCGTTCAGTCACCGTGGATGTAGCAAAGAGGAGACCAGGGGCTCCTCACGCAAGAACTGTTTCAGGACAGGGCAGTCCTAACTTTTGCCGGAGCTGCATGCTCTGCTGCCGGAGCTCAAGTTGACGGCAGTCCGCTGGTAAGACGGATCACTGAAATGGTCTCGCTGGAGGAGTCGACCGGCCGTCTCTTGCCCCACGTCTGGGCGCCAAAAACAAAATCATCCGAGATCACGTGCCTCATCTTGAATAAGTTAATGCTGGTGACACTCATCCGGGATAGGTCGGTTTTTCAAACACAGCCGTGTATTAGATTAGCCTAGCTGGATCTAATCATACAAGGTGAATGCGCGCGCCAGCGCTGAGTGAAAAGCCCATATATATTGAGTCTAGAAAACATGATCAGCAAGTCTTTGATAGGCTGCAACAAAATGACCAAAGAAGGGATGCATTTTTTTTCACACACGCGGCGCAAGACCTTTCAAGATTTAATATGCACAAGGGGTAACACTGCAAAAGCATCCCAGACCAGAAAAGACGGCTGGCAAAAAGTGGCCGACAAATTAAACGCTAAGTAGTGTGCATTGTACTTACTGAATGCAGCATTTCATTTCCTATGTGTCAGATTAATTATTATTTAATATGTCATAATTCCAGATCAAACGTGAGCACAAGGAGAACATGGGAACAGGTTAAAGTGAAGTACAAGTGTCACAGGTGTCTGGTCAAACTTATAGGTAATCTAACTTAGACACCATTAAAATATCCGACTACGCCACCCAGTTTTATTAAGAGACTGGGAACTCCTGAAATTTACCAATAATAGCACACAGGTTTCTTTAAATTGGGAGGTGAGTAAACACACAATGAAAGACACAACAGTAATTTAGAAAAAAATAACAGTAAGTTCTATTGTACAAGACAATATAAGGTACATTAAAAAGATAAACGAACATAACAGAACCTAAACGTATCAGGAATTAATGTCCTTTTTTTAAAAGGAAAATACACAGTCCACACTCTAAAAGTCCGTAAAAAACAAGAATTGGAGGATACAACCTTTAGTGGTGCAGAGTCCAGTTTGGGCACTGTGTTACCCCAACACTTAATTGTTCATGGATGCACTCTGTTACCCGGCAGAAGGCTTTGTCAATTTGTTGACTCCCTGTCAGCGTCTCTTCGTTGTTCCTTTTTCTTCCACTCTGGGCTCCTTGCGTTGCTGGGACCTAGGCACGCCTCATTCCTCGTCTGTCAGCTTCGCTTGGTCCTCTCATGCGGCTTCCCTCTTTCGCTGGACCCACAACTGGCGTCTCCTTGCGGAGCTGTCCCTTCCTCCCTGGAAGTATATGTTGCTGTCCTTGTGCCTCACGTCGTGCCAGCCAGGTACCCTTGTCTGCCTGCGAGCCCCCTGTGCCCTGTCCGAGTGTCTTGGCAGCGTTTCCGGTGGGTTCTCCCTCTGCCTTCTGCTGGCCAGCAGTTTATATTTACTTCACCCATCTGTTGTCAGTCCTGGACAAACAGTCTAATCAATGGCACCTCTAAATTGCCTGGGTTTAACAATTAATAAAAACATAAGTTAACAAAATGTATGGTTACCAAACATTAATAAGTTCAGATATGCTGATTAGGAACCAATGATTTCCAAGCCAGGTAAATACAAACATTCTCTAAGGTCAAACTTCAAAGCAGTGATTGCCTTGCAGGACAGCAAATACCACTAATAGGTACAGATAGCCTTTTAACTTCTCACCCCCCAGTCCCAACAGTGGTGCCTAATGGAACCACCCAGTGCACAAAAAAAATGTAAAAGTGTCCCCCTCTGACATCCCCCCAGACTTAACCATTGTCAGTCCCGGACAATCAGTTTAATCTTCTTATTCTCTATAACGGGCTGGGGGTCTCCCCAAATTTTTCCTCCTGGATCAGCGCAACTCCATAGCTCCCCTCTCTGGGACATCACTATTTTCTCTAGAGGCTGGGTTTCCCATTGTCCAAAACCCATATATGGGAAGTCCAGGTGGAGATGGTTCGGCCGTTGGGGAAGCTGAAGCACTTAGTGGAGACAAACAACAAGGCTTTAAAGCATTACGGTGCACATTTTTCTCTCTACCTCCCCCTTCTGGTCTCACTTTATACACCACCCCAGAATCCCCTACCTGGCGCAGCACCACATAGGGTTTTTGGTTCCACCAACCTGTCAGCTTCCCTTGTCCGTGTCTACCTCTATTTCTCAGCCATACCCTTTCTCCAGGAAGCAATGTAATAGCCTGAGCTTTCTAATGCCGAGCTGTATTATGTTGTACTGCCTTATCCATCCTCCCCTTAGCAGTTTGACATGTATTGGGGAGATTCTGCAGACGTCCCTTCACCCATTCTTCCCTCGTGCCCCCTCTGGCAGGGACCCCCACACTATGGCAGAAGGCTGGTTGTACGTATCTGCTGAATCCATTTTCCCGGTGTGCCTTGGCATGTCGACACACAGCAGAGCTGTTAGACCCTGCTTCCTGCGTACTGGGGGCTGCTCGAGACAGTACAACTGGTGACTCTGGAGCCTGAAAAACAGCCTGCCAACAAGCAGAGATTACATTCATTCCAATCAGCAATGGGCTTGTCTGGACCTCGTCTTTCACAATTACAACCCCTCTGGCTGGTAACTTCACAGTAGCCACCTCAAAATCTATGGTGGCATACCCTGTATAGGGAATATCCAACCCATTGGCAGCTTTCAGGGTTAGAAGAAACGGGGCCTGCCCAACTTCTATGTTATTTGCAAAATGCTGCTTGAAAAAGTTCTCTTGCATCAGGGTAACCTGGGATCCAGTGTCTAACAGTCCAGTTAAGGTTTTCCCTTCAATGGTGACCTGTACCACGGGACACTCACCAATAAGAGGGGATATGGCCTTTCGGGTTTCACTGTCCAACCCTGCTATCTGGCCCACAGCTGCAGGGTTCACAAGTTCAAAAGTAGGGCACCCACTAGAGGATGGACAGTTCCGTGCCAAATGACCTGCTTGTCTGCACTGATTACAAATGGGCCTACCTTGTGAATCCCAGGCATAACGGCTGTTAGTGTGAGGCCTCCTATCTGGCTGAGAGTGTGCTAATGGCTGGGCAGCATCAACCTGTGGAACTGCTGGCCTCAGTTCCTTCAGCAGCTCCTGAGTCCATTCCTTCATCTGTGTTTTCAGGTCACCCAGAATCTCGGCCTTGAACGCTAGTCTCCAGTCTGCCTGTGAATGAGAGTTAGTTGCGGACAACTCACCAATAGCTCTGCAAGTTGCTTCCCTGTGTCCCGTATAATTACATTCCCCTTCCAGCAGCAGGGCCTCTTGATGCACTTCCCCAAAAGTTTTATGTGGATTATGGCGCACAAATGTCCGTAGTGCTTGTCGCAGTCCACTGTCATGGAGGCCCAACAAGAGCTGATCTCGCAGCTGTATATCGGAGGGGGCTTGGGCTGGGCTACGCTGTTGTAACCTGCAATGAAGTTCTCTCAATTTAAGGACAAAAGCCCTGAAAGGTTCATTAGTCCTTTGTGCACAACTGTAAAATTGGGACATCAGAGTAGCTAACGGGACTTGGTCACCGTATAATCTATTTAGAACCAGAAAAATCTTTGTAACCCTATCTCTTTCTTCCACACTCAACACACTGACTTCCCGTTTGGCATCCCCAGTCAAGGCTCCCATCACAATACTGACCTTTTGAGACTCCCCATATTCAGCAGCTTCTAATAACCCCTGCATCTGTTCTTTCCACTCAGCATATTTCAAATCACCTTTTTCCCCACTAAACTTGGCAATCCAAGGTGCACCGGCAAAAATAGGCATCATCATGATGAAAATAAAAAAAACACAATAAAACTACCCCACAAAATCAATAACTAAATAAAAATGGATTTAAAAAAAAATGCCTAGTACTTCCAAGTGTGTTACTCACAAGCCCAATCCTGCCGACTACTGCCAAAATTATGTCACAGGTGTCTGGTCAAACTTATAGGTAATCTAACTTAGACACCATTAAAATATCCGACTACGCCACCCAGTTTTATTAAGAGACTGGGAACTCCTGAAATTTACCAATAATAGCACACAGGTTTCTTTAAATTGGGCGGTGAGTAAACACACAATGAAAGACACAACAGTAATTTAGATAAAAACAACAGTAAGTTCTATTGTACAAGACAATATAAGGTACATTAAAAAGATAAATGAACATAACAGAACCTAAACGTATCAGGAATTAATGTCCTTTTTTTAAAAGGAAAATACACAGTCCACACTCTAAAAGTCCGTAAAAAACAAGAATTGGAGGATACAACCTTTAGTGGTGCAGAGTCCAGTTTGGGCACTGTGTTACCCCAACACTTAATTGTTCATGGATGCACTCTGTTACCCGGCAGAAGGCTTTGTCAATTTGTTGACTCCCTGTCAGCGTCTCTTCGTTGTTCCTTTTTCTTCCACTCTGGGCTCCTTGCGTTGCTGGGACCTAGGCACGCCTCATTCCTCGTCTGTCAGCTTCGCTTGGTCCTCTCATGCGGCTTCCCTCCTTCGCTGGACCCACAACTGGCGTCTCCTTGCGGAGCTGTCCCTTCCTCCCTGGAAGTATATGTTGCTGTCCTTGTGCCTCACGTCGTGCCAGCCAGGTACCCTTGTCTGCCTGCGAGCCCCCTGTGCCCTGTCCGAGTGTCTTGGCAGCGTTTCCGGTGGGTTCTCCCTCTGCCTTCTGCTGGCCAGCAGTTTATATTTACTTCACCCATCTGTTGTCAGTCCTGGACAAACAGTCTAATCAATGGCACCTCTAAATTGCCTGGGTTTAACAATTAATAAAAATATAAGTTAACAAAATGTATGGTTACCAAACATTAATAAGTTCAGATATGCTGATTAGGAACCAATGATTTCCAAGCCAGGTAAATACAAACATTCTCTAAGGTCAAACTTCAAAGCAGTGATTGCCTTGCAGGACAGCAAATACCACTAATAGGTACAGACAGCCTTTTAACTTCTCACCCCCCAGTCCCAACAGTGGTGCCTAATGGAACCACCCAGTGCACAAAAAAAATGTAAAAGTGTCCCCCTCTGACACAAGAATATACTTCAAACTGGTAAATATTGGTATATAACTATTTAAAGAATTGTTGACATTAATAATCATATATAATATATAAAACATTAATTGTAAAGCTAATAAGAAGGCAGACCAGCAAAAACAGGTGGAGGTCCATGCGGTCCAGACCTAACCCCTGCAGAAGAGTTGGCTCCTCAGCAAAATGCCCATCGCCCTGTTTCTGAGGGCATTCCAGGGGGAAGCTCCTCCTCAGAACCAGTGGCAGGATGCAGTGGTCACTTCATTTCAGGTAAAGGATGGTCACTGCATATATTTGTCCTTCATGTGTGCCATAGGTATGTTCCATATAACCCTCTTTTTTGTTGGGTCAGTTGCAGGGAATGTCATATCCCTTGAACCTGTGTCTGACCAAAGAGATATTGACGAAGGTCAAATACTTGATGAAGACACTGTGTCTGATTATTCATCAGGAGGAGAGGTACATTTTCCAAATAATGTTTGATCAAACTCCAGTCTGATCAGTCCCATGTGCCCCAATCACATTTGGATATCCTGGTTATGAGAATGTTAGGCTGATTGAGATTTTTTATGGAACTTTGGGTGTTTTAGCCTGTGTATTACCTACCTGCAATGGCATGAAACGCCTCTTTTATTGTCTGCACACGTAGGTGTCCAGGAAACACTATGAAAACCCGAAGGAAATATTTCAGAGCCAAACAGACTTTACAAATTGCCTGGCAAACTGCACTTTTAGATAAATGTTCTGCATCGCCTACAGTATATAAAAAAGTGCCGCTTACAAAAAACCTCAATGCAATGCCTACTGTCTGTGTGGTTGTGAGAGCCTGACTTTGCCGAGTTTGACTTCGAATATAAGGTGCTAATAAATCTTTGACGTACAATATTCCCCCTCGGCTGAAGCGGTATCTTTCGAAAAGAATTTCCTCCACAAGCAATAAAGGATCTTGCCGATCGCGGAAAACCCTCTCTATGTGAAATTCTCTGCGTATAATTTGCGCACCAATATCAATTTGTCGCTCATTCATGAACGGTGATTCCATGACTGGATGACTTCCATACACCGTCACCGAATACGTGTGTAAACTAATCCTTGTTTACGTAGAACAAACTGCTCCGAGCAGGTTTGAGGATTAGGATGTGTTGCTATGACAACACTTCCAGCAAGAGTTTCGAAAAACCGACAGATCCAGGATCAGGCCAAATCGTCAGCAATTACATCCGGCTAAACGACTAATCCACGTACGAAAAATACCCCCATGGAAAATAATAATTCAAAAACAACCAAAATAGCAATAAAACAGAAAATAAACATTCCCTGCTGGTAACATAACACGTAACTGTAAGCATTACTTAGTTCTTTAAGGTAGAGAATTTCAATGCTAAAGCTAGAATTTTGAAATCAGTTCTAAACTTAACTGAAAGTCAAAGGTAGAGAATTTATAGAGGACTAACGTGATCATACTTTTTAAGTTGAAGTTATGTTCCTCATTGCAGCTTTTTGAATTAAATGGAAACTGAAAAGAGAATATGTGAACAATCAGAGAGTAAGACATTGTACTTGATCCGAACATGTGCACCAGCATGTCTGTATACTCTGTGGGGTAAAAAAACAATCCTATTTTCATATCATCCCCCACTTTATGCTTCATTCATCAGAGAAATCAAGTGACAATGATCTGCATTTCATCTTTATCATAAAACATCTCCATCACTACCCAAAAAAGACATCAATCGATTACAACTAGTGCAGAATGCAGCTGCTAGAATCTTAACTAGGAAAAGAAAATCTGAGCACATCTCTCCAGTTCTGATGTCACTACATTGGTTACCAGTGTCATTTAGAATTGACTTTAAAATACTCCTTATGGTTTACAAAGCCTTAAATAATCTCGCTCCATCTTATATTTCAGAATGCCTTTCACCTTACACTCCAAATCGTAATCTTAGATCTTCAAATGAGTGCCTGCTTGTAATTCCAAGAGCTAAACTTAAAAGAAGTGGTTAGGCAGCCTTCTGCTGTTATGCACCTAAAATCTGGAATAGCTTACCGATAGGAATTCGCCAGGCTAATACGGTGGAGCACTTTAAAAAACTGCTAAAAACATATTATTTTAACATGGATTTCTCATAGTTTCATTTTAGTTTAATCCTGCTATTCTGTATATGCCTATAATTATCATTCTCATTCCTGGTGGCTCTGTAATCCGTACTAATCCCTACTTTCTCTGCGGTTCTTTTTCCAGTTTTCTGTGGTGGCGATCTGTGCCACTACAACCTGATCAAAGCACCGTGATGTCCCTACATTGATGGATTAAAGACCAGAAGTTCTAATAACCGTCATCATCAAGTTCTTCCATGTGAACCCTGAATACAGTAAGGACTGATTGAGGTCATTTATGTTAGGTAGAATGCCTAGAGGGGGCTGGGTGGTCTTGTGGCCTTGGAAACCCTGCAGATTTTGTTTTTTTTTCTCCAGTCTTCTGGAGTTTTTTTTGTTTTTTCTGTCCTCCCTGGCCATTGGACCTTACTTTTTTTACAAGGCTGGCAAATATAGGACAAGTTAAGAAAACATTTTAAAGGCCATTAGTTAAGGAGCCTGGAAAATTCCAAAGCAGATGACACAACGGAAACAGTGGAAAATGTTAGCAAAGATTCCCAATATTAAGCAAAAATATCTTTTGAAGAAATGAAAGCACTTCACAGGAATAACTCTGTGATGACCGTGTGAGTGGGGTAAGAAGAAAGCACACATTACTGCCTCAAGCAAAATTAATACACAAAATAAATATTAAAACCGAAAATATTTGTAAATACATGCCGACATACAATTTAACATATGTACATACTTGTGTGAGCACAAACGTTTGAAAAAACATGCTTTCAGAAGTATGTCCCTGTTTAATCCCATCAAACAAAATAAAAAAAGTGCTCTATGGCACAAAAAAGAAATCAAAGTGAGCAAAAACAGAGGGCCAGCTAGGACTCAAGAGATCCATTTCTTTGCTGAAAGTCACAATATAGGAGCTTTGTCCAGCAGTATGCTCTGATCACAGAGTGACATCTCCTTCCAGCAACTCCATGATTTATAGGCGGGAGACAGTAAGGGGCGGAGTCATCTGCCCTCACTGGGTGTCTTCTTGGCACTGTGTAGGGAATGTAAGAGTACATAAATAATGCCAACACACCCTCTCTCAGGTTTTGGATATAAATGTTTCCAAAGAATGTAATACATGTATATTTTTATATGTTTTCATATAATAGCTTTGTGCATACGTATCCACTTTAAGAAACACTCAATATACCAGAAGCAAAAACAGGATTTCAGAAACTTTTGCAAATGTATTTATTAAATCCATTGCATATTTATGCATATATAGCATCTGTTTGTGTGTTTTTGTACAAAAAACATGAAACATAGCTTTCTGAACAACATATAGCCCATTGCTCTGAGGATGCACTGTACTCTGTGAATCAGTTTGTCATTAACTAGCTAACCCTAACCCTAACCCTAAACAGACATTATTAATTTTCTTCGACACTGAAGGACTGTCAAAAAAGACTACGACCAAAAATTGCTAGAAAAATTGTGCACTTTGACTCCTGTGCTCTGACATTTTTTGCTATGCTATCACATTTTGCTGCCGTGGGTATCAAAATCAACTGACGCAAAACGTCAGAGATATAGTTGATGTATAATGCTTGCTATCAGATTTGGTTTCCTTCACAGACAGTAATGGAGAATGTGAAGGCCAAGAAAACATTATATTAAAAAAAATAAGGAAAATCATATGTTAGTAATTAAAACTGATAAAAGATCATTTTAAAATGACACTTATGAACTGATTTAAATGTTTTCTTACTTGAATTATGTCAACACCAGGAATACCACAACTATGAACAGTATCCAGTTTTAGCAACAAAGAATATAAATTAAAAATGTGCAAAACAACAATTAACAAATAAAAAATTCTATACAATACAGTAGTAGAAAAAAGTGAAAGAACAATGAATAATGTAACAACACGATGCAAAACGACTTGCAAATATTTCAAATATACAAAAATGTGAAATGCTCACGATAACAATTTGCATATAGCAGATCACATTGCAGAACAGAAAATTAGTAGGAAAATGCAATAAAAGTTGAAAGCAAAAGCAAAATGTAAAATTTAGATGTGCTTAAGCATGTGTTATTCTCTGATCGGAAAACAGGGAAATGTGGGGAAAGCAGAAGTGCAGAGAAATATGACAGAACCCCAACCTACCAAATAATTATGCAACTGATTCCATTGCAGTCAGTGTCTTAAAATTGACTCCGGATTATAGAGTACTTGCAGTTAGTGTGTGGCCGCTGATCATCGGTACATTAACGCCATGATCATCAGCACCTTGCAGCACCTTACCAAAGCAAATAAACAGGGATATTTAATGTGTTTGTAGCTACATGCTAAACTAAGCTAAATGATCATCTGTTGATGACACCCTAGGTCTGTTGTATATGATAGCAGATCTTTGATCTGTTTAGATTTCAAAAAATGATTTTATTGCTTGAAGGCCACTTTTCACAAATACTATCATGATTTATCTATGAAATGTACTCCATCTGATGAAGATAATTCAGATCAATCCAGATCATGAAGGTGTTCGAGAGGCTACTGAAAGACATCATCTCATCCTCCATCCCAAGCACCATTGACCCAGTTCAGTTCACCTACCATCCTAACAGATCGACGGAGGATGTCATTTCCCACATACTACACACCACCCTCAGCCATGTGGACAAGAAACAGGGGGACTTTGTGGGATTGTTGTTCATTGACTATAGTTCAGCATTCAGTACAATAATACCCTGTAGGCTGTTTGTGAAACTGTGAGACTTAGGACTCAACAACCGCTTGTGTGCATGGGTGGTGGACTTCCTCACAGGCAGAACACAGGTAGTGAGGGTTGGTAACTGTGTTTCCAACACCATCACCATCAACACAGGAGCTCCACAAGGGTGTGTTCTTAGCCCCCTGCTGTACTCCCTCTACACCCATGACTGCACGGCCACATATTCCTCCAACACGATAGTGAAGTTTGCAGATGACACGGTGGTACTGGGCTTCATCGCGAACAACAATGAGATGGCCTACATGGATGAAGTTGCAAACCTGACATTGTGGTGTCAGAAAAACTGCCCCTAGCTCAACGTCAGCAAAACCAAGGAGCTGGTGGTGGACTTCAGCAGGAGACAGCAGCAGGACTATAAGCCCCTCATCATTAACGGGACTCCAGTGGAAAGGGTGAACAGTTTTAAATACCTGGGGGTTCACATCTCTGAGGACCTGACATTGTCTGAACACATCCAAGTTCAGACCAAATGGGCAAAGCGGAGACTCTACCATCTCAGACAGCTGAGGAAGTTTGGGGTCTCTTCGGAGATTATAAAGACTTTCTACTCTGGCGCTGTGGAAAGTATCCTGACACAGAACATTATATCCTGGTTTGGAAACTGCTGTGTGCAGGACCATAAAGCCCTGCAGAGAGTGATTCTTGCAGCGGAACACTGCTGCAGGTCAGCTCTACCATCTACACAGGACATTTACACCAGAAGATGCAGAACCAGAGCTCTCAGGATTATCAAAGACTCCTCTCATCCCAGCAATAGCCTGTTTTATCTGTTAAAATCAGGCAAAAGGTTTTGTAGCATCCTGGCCAGGATAGAGAGACTTAGAAGGAGTTCCTACCCTCAAGCCATAAGACTGTTAAATCAGAATATTCCATCTCATTCATGACCCTCCACATACTTAGACTAGACTATAAGTTGTACTATGCTGTCTACCCTTACCTTGTTTTGGAATTGGTCTGTCATTTAACTATGCACCAGTCTAACTTTGGTTTTGCACAGTAATCGCTGCACTATTGCACCTTAACATTTAATTCACTTAATTTTATTTATTTATTATTTTTCTATTATACTGTTATCTTTAAATCTAGGACTTTTTTGTTAATCTTACTGATTCTTCTTTGCATAGTTTTGATAAGCGGATCAGGTTGCATTTCACTGCGTGTTGTCCTGTATAACTATGCATGTGACAAATAAAATAAAGAGTCTTTTAGAATCTAAGGATGGCTGCAGTTTGGAGATGTTTGTAAGCATATCCCTAATAATGGACATCCCAAGTAACTATTTTTTTGTTGTTGTTTAGTCGTTAAGATTTGACATCTCTCATCCTGTGGTGGAAGCAGTTCTAATGGAACTACGAATAAACCCAGACAAGACAAGATTATGCTGAGAGGAAAGTTGGAAACATAAAATAACAATACAGTTGGTGGAAACCTGGTAAAAAGTGTTAGATCCTTCTGTCATCTTGGAAGTGATCTTATGTAGTGTGGAAGAATAATTTTGGGGTAACATAGCATTCATCTTTAAGAAATAGCATAAAGGGTTAATAAATGTCGGAAACCAGATAAAGGTCAAGTGAACAACAAAATGTACACTGAAATACAAGAATTGGTTTAGGCAAAATACTGAAATGGTCAATTAAATAAAAAATGTACCAGAAGAAAGGTTGATGTAATATACAAAATGTACTGAAGGAAGTCTTATAAACGAGAATGGCCAGTTGTTATATGCTCAGAAACTTCAAGGGCGGTGGCTCAACTCAAACGTATAAGAAGAACCAAAATATAATATAATACACTTTTATTTTATATAAATCATTTGGGTGTAAACCAATGAACCAACAAGAAATAAATGTATACATTGATTGACACTGCATGTAAATTCAATAGTTTATAAAATGAGCCTTTATTCTGTGTTTCTCTGAGCATTCTGATCATTGTGACCATGCTGTAACGGACTGCTTTTGAAGAATGCTCCCGCCAAGGCATTAAAAGATACAATGAACAGCTTTTCTCCTGCCCTTTTAATGAATTGTCCTGTTCGAGGATATTTCTTTCTTTAATAAGATGTTAAATTTCGACCACAGTAGGATACCAGTTGTAATAAAGATATGATAGCTGGACTTGGCAAGGCACACTCCATTCATTATAGGATAAACAACATATGGCGCAATAAGGAACTCACTGTCCTAACAATAGGTGTGTGCAAATGGTTATTAATGTTAAAATTCCTCTATGGCTCTAAAGGCCATATCACATTAGACGACATTTACAGCAATTTTCAGTTGTAGCCTTCATTTGCGTAATCTTTGCAAGTTGGAGGCAGTCGGCCATGAAGTCCATTCATATACCCAACAACTCACTACAACTATTCTGCGACTCGCCCCAATAAAATCAAAAAGGTTTGACTTTGTCTTTTATAAGGGCAGTCTCTGTGCGCATGAGAGTTGACAACCAATGAGTGCTCATCCAGAAAAATAATTCATATAATGCACCAATGAGGAAAAGTGAGTGTTTTGGACCTGACAAACAAAAGAGAAGTTTGTCTGCTGAAGAATTTGCTGTACCTATTAACGTTTCATACAGCACTAACTCCATTAGACATCACTCTATTTGCTGTCAGAAAAAGGACAAAGCTAAATTTGATATGCCAGTGATTTCAGTCGTGTAAATTGACACGGTCAAGCGATTAGCAACTGTAGTCACAAGTCTGTCGTATACTACAACTAACGTATAATGTGACATTGGCTTATGACTGTACACAACTTCTATAAACATAAATGGCAAACGATGTTTCTTGCTTTCAACTGGAGGGACATAGTAGCAAATGATGAGGTGAGGTACTGCAAAATGTATCATCAACTAGAAGAAATAATTACAGAGAAATGGCTTTGCTGTTTTGGTCATGCTAGGTGCTTAGACGAGCAAAGCATTTCATAGCTAACCCAGGAAAAACAAAACAGGCAGACCAAGAAGACATTGATACTCGACAGAGACCAAAGTCCTAAAGATTGGGGCAAGTTGTGAGATGAATTAATTATGAATGATGAAGATTGTTTAGCACAGGGAAAGTGTATTGCCAATTGTATCCATTGGAGGGAATAACAAGGTAACTATCCTCTAAAAACTTTAATGAAGATTGTTGCCTACTATAGAAGCTTGAGAATTTCATCTTGATCAACACTGATTGAGGTGGTTGGCTACTTTGGATTACCAAAGTCTTAAAGGGAGAAAAGGTCATGATTTTCTATCTCAAAAAGATAGAAGGTTCTTTTTCATGTAGGATCTTAAAAAAAAGTGCAAAATAATGCAGCTAGTTTTGAATGAATTGCCAGAAAAGAGCGGTCTAATGATGTCACTACATTAATATTTCACTGGGGGAAGAAACACAAGAATCCATGTGGCAGTTAGGGGGTGGGCTGGCTATACATGGCATTGATTCTTGTTGTTTGACTTCTTCCCTAAGCTTATTACTACACCAGTGGCTTCAATGATCCACTATTTTCTGTCAATTTATACATTGTCACACATGTGCGCATGGGTGGCAGCTAAAGGGCTCAAAAGAAGGTAATTCCCGGTCATACCAGGGGGTGGCAGAGTGCACTGAGCCTTTCTCATTCTTGCCTGCAGACCAAATGTGTGAAATTCCGTCTGGACCCTATGACATCACTTCCGGTTCCACCCCAGATGACGTCACTTCCGGTTCCAACCCCAGATGACATCATTTCCCCCCTTCCGACTTTAAAACCACCTTGTCTGTACCATATCCTTAGTTCTGTTTTGGACTCTTGTCTGTAAAGACCTTTTCTCAACAAATCTTCCAATTTTCAGCCACTTTCCAATTATATGGGAGGCTGACCCAAAACCTTTTTTACATGTCAAGACTTGATTATTACCACAACGTAACTGTCTGCATCATTTCACGTCATGATGCTTCAAAGCTCCTAGATGAACGAGTACATTTCACTATTAAAAGATGTACAAAACATGACTTTTACCCTTTAACAACATTGATGGAGATGACTATGTGCCTCACGTTATGTGGATTTTCACCTCATCAATACCCCATTAAAAGACTGATGAATAATGAACACATTGTTCCTCACTGTATTATGTATTTTATTGTTTGTTAAAATGTGCTGCACTGTACAAATTATGTGTTTTCCATGCCCTTTCTTTTACTCTGATCTTTTCATATAATGTTCTTTTTTTTACAAAAGGGGCTATTCCATTGTCTCTATAACATTTGACACAAAAATGTAAACCTAATCTCCTTACCAAATTATATTTGAAGCAATTTGATTTGTTGGCTGGTTCATTAAATCAAGTCAAAGAATGACTCCTAATTAAACAAAATGAAAAACAAAACTTAATTTACACTATCATCATGTAATAGCACGGCAGCAGATAAGTAAAGCTCCATTGATGTTTTACTTCCATAAAGCAGCCACTTCCTGATATAAAATTAAGAAACTTTTCCAAGCAGGCTGCATTTGTTTCACTGAGATAAATATCTGTATGAGGATAATTGATTGAGAATTAGTCAAAGACACTTTAATGCTCTGAAAGTGTTTAGTCTAGTCAATAAGAAAATGGACTGCAAAACTTTAAGTCTGTTTGCCCACCTAACTATGTAACACCACAATTTGGCGCCTATGTTCGGATCTAACTGGAAAATTACTTGCTAATCTATTTAGTTATTTGGAGCAATTGGGTCGAGTGCCAGTGAAAGGGATTTCCTATGCTGAAAGTCTCAGTTAGTAGTCCATTCCCAGCTCTGCGGTATAATTACTCTGACAGAGCTGTAGCCACAGGGCCTGTGAGCAGGGCTGCTTTTTAAACTGTAAATTATGAAGGATTAGCATTTATGAATTTTAAATCAGGACTGTGGAAGGAGACACTAAAGCTGCTTAGTGATTGCAAACTTCAGAATTTAAGCACGAGGCAGTAACCCATTACTCACAGCATTTGTGAAATTTATTGATTTATAAATGCAAACATTTCAATATTGTGACAGGCTCAAAAGTATAATTTTATTTTGGGACCCTTTTAAAATGGAGAAGGTGAAGGCTGTTGTCCAGTGTAACACATTTTCCTCCACATTTTTTAATACATGCATAAAAGGAATAAACAGAAACATAAAGAATGTGGGAATCCATGTGGAAAAATCAGCTTAATATACTGTACCTTTGATTTGAATAGGCAAGAAGAGAAAAAAAGGTAATGAAGAACGCTTTAATGTTGACACGTCATGTATTTCTGAAATGTTGTTCAATATTTGATGATTACTTCTTTTTGAAGGCTTTGTTTTGTATGCTTGACCGGAAGTGGATGAGCTGTGGACATAGCAAAGATGACATCAGTCCTCTTCTTCATTGTTGTTATCTTATCTTCTGAAGGTGGGAGCAGAAACTCTTAGTAACTGGGATATATATGTCTTACCTTCCTCACAGTGGAGCCTTAAATCGGTCCCAATAAGAGACTCACCCAACTTGCATGACTGACAGTGGATTCAGAAAGTATTCAGAACTTTCTTTTCATTGTGTTTTTGGCCCATCAACTACTCTAAATTATCTGTAATGACAAGGTGAACACATGTTTTTAGAAAGATTGGAAAATGTGTTAAAAAATCAAAACCTTAAATTTCTCATTCATTATAAGTACCCAGACCCTTAATTCAGTACTTTGTAGAAGTCCTGTTGGCAGCAATTACAGCTTTGAGTCTTCTTGTGTAAGTGTCTACAAGCTGTCCACAACGTTAACACAGGTCAACAAGCATTTCGCTGCTGGGATTCTTTCACTTGTACTTAAACAAATTTCACTTGCTGACTCCAAATCTGACAACTCTTTTTGTCTAGCACGTCCTGTTTATTAGTTATGATGTTCCAGGTCTTGGACAACTAGGGTGCCTGGACAGTAAAGACGGAAAACCATTTTGATAAATACAGGTAATTCCACTAGGGATGCCAATGAGATTAACGAATTCGCCACACGTTACTAACAGCTGTGAGTTGTTTACCTTGTCATTATTAATTTTATTTAAATATTATTAATTTTTAAATAGTGTAAAAAAATATTTGTTACTGATTAACAACTGTTATATGACTTTAAAGCATAATGAGACAACTTAAACATGACACTGCAGTAGGTAGTCAGTTTTACTGTTTCCTTAACATAACATTGCATTTCTGGACATTTCGTTTGTTGGATTCACCATTAATTTGAAAATTGTCAAGGTTATGGACGTAATGAGAAGTCAAGCAAAATGACACCTTTTATTGGCTAGCTAAAAAGATTACAATATGCAAGCTTTCGAGGCGGCTCAGGTACCTTCTTCAGCCAAGATGTAATCCTGAAGAAGGGGCCCGAGTTGCCTCGAAAGCTTGCATATTATAATCTTTTTAGTTAGCCAATAAATGGTGTCATTTTGCTTGACTTCTCACTACATTCATAATGGCTAACACGGTACAACACCCTAGTACTACAGGCGATGGAAAGAATCGGTAATGCATTTCAGGGTTTAAAGAATACGTTTGGTCTTGAGAAAAGTGAAGCCAAAATTAAGGAAGGTGTTTTTGTTGGTCCTGAAATCCGTAAACCGATGCTTGATGATGAGTTCAAAAGGAAACTGAAACCAACTGAATCAGCAGCATGTGAAGCATTCGTGCAGGTTGTCCAGAATTTTCTTGGCAGACACAGAGCAGAGATTCTGCTGAGCTTGTGGAAAACATGCTGAAAGCATATCAGCTTATGGGAGCTAGAATGTCACTGAAGATACATTTTTTACATTCTCATCTCGACTTTTTCCCACCAAATCTGGGTAACTTTAGTGATGAGCATGGGGAAATATTTCACCAATATATAAAGGTGAAGGAAAACCAATATCAGGGAAAATTTACACCAAGCATGATGGGTGACTACTGTTGGTTCTTGCAAAGAGAGATGGGTGTGCAGTGCAAGCGCAAAAGCAACTGCCTCAAGCATTTTTGAGCATGCTGACCTAGCTTTTATATTGGGGTAAATTGACATAAATATGTTTTAATGTGTCTCTGGTATCATCTTCTGGTTTGTTTTCAGAATAAACACATCAAAACAATTTTAGTGGGACATATTTCAAACTCCAGATATTGCATTGATATATTATAATGATACTCAGAAGTTTCAAAATGTCAGTGATGTGTATCTCAAAAACCTGACGTGCTAGCTCAATTCCAAAGTCATATATGAAATCAGTGTAAAAAAACTTAAATAAAGAGCTGGTCTGAAGTTTCCAGTAACAAACAAAAAAAATTTTTTGAAGACAAATGCAATTGGACAATCTGTTTCATTCGTCCTAGTAGATCCTCTCAAGCTCTAATAGATTGGTGGGGAAGTGTCTGTAAACTACCATCTTTTGGCTTCTCATAAGTTCCATGGGGTTTAAGTCTGGTCTTTCTCTGGGCCACTCAAGAACAGTTAGAGACTTGTCCTGAAGGTAAACCAATGTTGTTCTGTCTGTATGCGTCAAGTCACTCTTGTTCTGTTGTTCTGAAAGGTGAATTGTTGCTTCATTCTGAGGTTGGATGCACTCTGAAGCAGGGTTTCTTCAACAACTTTCTGTATTTGGCTGTATTCATCCTTCCCTCAACTCTGACCAGTCTCCCTGTCCCTGTCACTGAGAAGCACCCCCATAGCATCATGCCATTACCATGCTTTACCTTAAGAATTACATTAGGAAGGTGATGATCACGCCTGGTCTTGCCCAGACATAGTGCTTAGAGTTCTGCCCAAAATGTTCAGTTTTCTCTCATTAGACCAGAGACTATGTGCTTGGAGTTTAAGTGGGCTATTATTTGCCCTTTACTCTGGAGTGGCTTCCATCTAGCCACTGTGCCATAAACATCTGACTAACACTAAGGTCTCGTTTATACTTCACGCTCAGAACGCGTACGTGCCCGCATCATGGCTGCCACGTGTTCTCAGCGTTCATTTGATGCGTCCTCTGAGCAGGTCCTCAGAAATTAATGGGACACGTGCGCGAGTTGCAGTACCAGCAAAAAGTCGGGGGGCACAGTGTGCTAAAAGTTGGAATGTGACGTCAGAGTCTCTGTTTACTATCTACATGTGACAGAAAGCCGCTTTGTGGATCCTACAAGATCGGTGTGCGTGCTTCAATGTTTGATGTATGCTTCCATTTGGTGAAGCAAAATGCCAACATACAGATGTATTCATGGTGCTTTATATTCAAGCGTTGCATATTCCTGATCGTAATGACACGATACATTTTAAAAGTCTCACATACCGTCTTCTGTGCCATCTTTTTTTCTAGGGCTTCCTCTGTTCCTGACAGCAGCGGATCGCCAGCAATAGATTGCCACACTGCACACATTAAATGTATGATATTCCAACTTCCTGCACATTTAGAATCCTTAGATTTATACTTGATATCACTTTCATGATGAAATGCATTGAAGTATGTACAGTATTACATTTTACAGATAAATCGGTAATTTCGTTTAAATAATGAATGCTGTTAATAATTACACACATGGGGGTGACATGGTGGCGGAGCGTTAGCGCTGCTGTCTTGCAGGGAGTCATGTCGCTGATATTCCCTGCCTGGAGTTTACATGTTTTGCTGCTGGGTTTCCACAGTGTGCTCCAGTTTCCTTTCAAAGATATGCAGATTTAGATTACACTAAAATGACGCCAGCATGTATGTGTGTGCTTGTATTCACCTTGCGATGAGCTGAAGCCTCGTCCAGGGATTGTTTCATCTTTGTGACCAATACTAGCTGAAATGGACAATTCCCTGGACTGATGGATTTAATCATTAAACATTCTTTTCAGAGATATTGCGGTAAGGTATCGTCGGAGTTTAATGGGTGCTCCAGGCAATTCACAACACAGCGAAGCCGAACCTGTTCTCCCCATGATAATATCTCACACTGCCACCTGGTGGATTCGCGCAAGTATAAACAGTACAATGCTTGCGTAGCAGGAGCGTCCTCTGCAGCATGCGTCGCATCACGTGAAGTATAAATCCAGCTTAACAGAGCTTCAGGATCCCTCTGCTGAGATGGGAGAACCTGTCAAAAGGATTCATGCATTTCCCAAGAGCATTTTTTCTACAGAAGGCCAGTGGAGCAAATGTTGGTGCAAAGTGGTCACAATCTATCAATGGCCAAAGTCATTCACACAGGGACAGTCATTCTAACATCTGGTATATGTTTAGGGAAGCCTGAAGTTAGATGGGAGAACATGGAGACTCAAAAGAGATATTAACCAGGGTGGAAATTTAACTGAGAATAAAGACTGAGCCACCATCTTTGTATCTAACATGGTATATACCATTTAGAACATAAGATGATAGGAATATAAGAAATCTGACAACTGAGAGGAGACCATTCAATCTATTATCCTAATTTGTTTAGTTAGGTTGAAATTACATAGAGAGAACTCTATTTGTCCCCAGGGGGAAATTTGGCTTTTTTACAGAAGCTCTTTAAATAAATAAATACCTAAATAGGCAGATAAGTAAGTAAGTAAGTAAGTAAATGCACACATACTTTTATCTGAACAAAGAAGAAAATTAAAAAGAAAGAAGACTTCTGACTTGGCATTCACAATGAGGCATTATGCAGACATATTGCTGTTGGTATAAAGAAGCCCCAGTAGAATTTCTTGGCACACTTTTGCTGAAGGATTCGATGGCTGAAATTCCTCAGTTTTTGTGTGTCAGAAATAGGATGTGCAGCATTGTTCATAATGACACTCAGTTTTATTTTCATTCTATTCTTTGCTGTGACCTCCAGCGTGTGTCTCATAATTGAGCTTGTTAATTCAGTGGGCCTCTCTTGAAGTGATGTTACCAGCCCAGCACAACACAGCATTGAATATTGCACTGGCCATCACAGAGTTATAAAACATGTGAAGGATGCCACTTCCCACATTTAAAGAACACAACTACCTCAGGAAAAAGAACCTGTTATGACCTTTCTAATATACAGTAATCCCTCACTTATCGCGGGAGATAGGTTCCAAGGCCGACCGCGATAACTGAATTTCCGCGAAGTAGCGACACCTTATTTATTTAATTATTTAACGTGTATTTGGACATTTTTAAACCCTCCCTGTATTGTTTACAACCCACCCTTTACTCTATTAATAACAGGGACAACTGCTAAGCAATATGAAATCAGTAGATAAGTTTACACTTACTGTATAGCGAAGTACACGTAGCAGCTTGTAGGAAGTCATGATGTCGTCGACCTTGTTGCAAAGATTCCTAAAGCAGATTCCATCCAGACTACTGCCTTATCACGTCCACTTGCAACTCGTTTTGCGCCCTGGTTAAAGGATACTGCGGCCGTAGATTTTATATGCTTTTCCTCCTTTTTAAATAAAAAGAATCGTGGACTCATTGATGCTGTGATGGTGTCCTGCAGCGGTGTAGCTGTTCCCTTCCTTCAACATATCCAAAACTTTTACCTTTTCTGCAATAATTTGCATCTTGTGTTGGCGCTTGGACACAGCTCCTGAAGCAGTAGCACGTTAATGCTGAATGAGTGAGATGAGACTTCCTGGTTAATGCAGCACTCCGTCGCTGAGCCAATCAGCAGCACACAGGAACTTAACTGCGTGCTCTGATTGGGTAGCTTCTCAGCCATCCGCCAATAGCATCTCTTGTATGAAATCAACTGGCCAAACCAACTTAGGAAGCAAGTACCAGAAGTAAAAAAAAAACCATAGTCCGCAGAAACCCGCGAAGCAGCGAAAAATCCGCGTTATATATTTAGATATGCTTACATATAAAATCCGCGAAGTCGTGAATCCGCGAAAAGTGAACCGCGAAGTAGCGAGGGATTACTGTAGTTCATATGTGTTCCTAGACTGGACCACCTTGCCATTGATGTGGACCTCCAAGTAGGAATGGATCACCTCTACATCCACTCCTTGAAAAGTGACTGGACATAGAGGTTTTTTGGTGAGGTGAAAGTCATTAACCACTTCCTTGGTTTTGCTGATGTTAAGCTGCAGACAATTTTTTAAATTCTCCACCTGACTCCTATACTGTGTCTCAACCCTGTTATCCATACACCCCATAAGTGCAGAATCATCTGGGAATTTCTGCAAGCGACACGACCTGGTGTTATATTTATAGTCTGAGGTGTAGAGAGTGTAGAGAACGGGAGATAAGACTGTCCCTTATGGTGCTCCAGTGTTCCTTGAGTCTTGCAAACTGCGGTCTGCCTGATAGGTAGTCCATTATCAAGGACATCACAGGCTCATCCACCTGCGTATCTTTGAGTTTAGCCCTTAACAGGGATGGCTGGATGGTATTGTAAGCACTGGAGAAATCCAAAAATATAACCGTCACAGTGCTGCCAGCTTCGTCCATGTGAGAATAAGCCTTGTGGAGCAGATGGATAATTGCATCCTCCATTCCAACTGCAGTTCTACATCAGATGTCCGTCTGAAAAGACATTGACACCGTTTTGTTTTTTGTATTTACATTATATGGGGTCATGGATGTGCCCCAAACCTTTTTGCTTGTCTGCTTCTTGCTTTACAACAGTAAACTTGAAAAAAAGGCCAAAATTATAATATTATTATTATTATATGGTGAATTTATGAGAAAAACAAAAACAAACAAGTGAGAGATAAAGAAAGGGGGAATATAAAGATTAAATAGAAGCAAAATTTAAAACTCTGTGACCACTCAGGTGTTGAAATGCTGTCTACCTGGTGGGGAGGCTCAATTACTTACCCACCACTTAAGCATCACAATAGCACTCCACTGAGCACTCATGTCACTCTTCATTTCACCAGCCTGCCCTCTTTCTCTCACCAGTAAGCCCTCACATCAAACTCTTCTCCCATCTCCAGGCTTCGTAATTCATTTTCTTCTGAGGTAGTCGGGATGTAGAGTAGGAAATGCTTTTTAATGGCAGTGTTAAATAACTTTGGGGTAAAAATGTTTAATATCTAGGGCACCTACAAAGAGTCGGGTCAAAAAAGACCTGTAAGATTTCAAGGTTTGAAGACATTATAAGGGTTAAAAACAAACACAGAGACAATGCTGTCCACTACAGTTTGGGTCATCCTGTAGACACCTACTTGCTTTATCTCCCTTTGGGACCTGTTCTTTTCTTAAATAGGGAACATTCAATTAAAAAGCACAGATAAATAATATATTAGCTAAAGAAAAGGAATGTGAATAATTAAAACAAAACAGTGCACTAAAATAGAGCTGCCAGATGGCTCCATAAATTTAGGCCTTGCACTCACCGCTGAATTAGCAGACAGATTCATTTCAAGCCACATTATATAACAAACTGCAAAAATGTCGATAGCCGCTTTATCCGTAGCCTTACCTGACATAACACACGCCTGCACTGACTTTGAAGAAACAGCAGTGATTGAGGGCTCGTAACAAGGAAAATCTGGAAAGTACACGAGATATTATTTTGGTTCGTTTGCACAATTTTGCTGTAATAGAAATGTTTGAGAATACAGTCGGCCTTGCTATTACATTTACTTTAACAGATTAAGTGAACTTTTAATAAAGACTGTGAATGAGAAAACAAGCCTTGTGTCTTCATTAGGAATGATTTGACCAGTTGCTCAGGGGATGACATCTTTAGATCATGACAACACAGTAGGAATAATGTGCAATTGTTAGTGTGGTTCTCCTTTACCCTTCCATTCACTCTGCAATGATCTGAACTCTCCGGAAGTAGAAAGTTGATATTAATTTCTTCTAGGCTCACTAAGAGCAGCACTTTCTGTGTGCATAAATAAATCGTATTCAGACAAGAAGGAGTAGCAGACTTTATATATTGTCTTTCTATACTGAACATGAGTGGAATTGTGGTTAACACTGCTGCCTCACAACCCTTAGGATCTGGGTTCAGTTACCTACCAGGTGAGTATCTCTGTAGAATCTATACATTCTTCCTGTGTCAGTGAGGGTTAACAGTTAATGTTATGCATTTAGTGTTCCTTGTCTTTTAGCGGATGCTTTCTTGCTGCTCTCTGGGTTTTGTTTTGGCTATTGCATTATTGGTGCTGTCTCCTCGCGGATGTAGCTCATATACAACTGAGCCATATTTGTCATGCAGATTTGCCAGTTCTTGATGTTTCTGTTAGTGTTTCCTCATTTCAGAAGTCAATTTGGAACAAGTAAGCTGTCAGCTTTACTAATCTTCTCTATTTGATTAGCACTGTCATTGTGACATTTTCCTTGCACTTTAGAAAGTCTTGTTTTATCTGTGTGCTTGGTTTCTGTTTGTTTTGATCCCTGTCACTATTAGCTTTTTTTCTTTCTTAGGGTATTCCTTTCCTCTTCCTACTGCTATTATATAAAAATCATCAATGTATGTGATTTTGTGTATTTTATGATTTGTTTAATTGTGAGATTCTGTTTTTGTAGTTTTATTTTTCATTCTGACTTATTTTGGTATTAAAGTTTCACTTTTTAATTGTCTTCCTTCTCTTGTTTAGACTACACTCTGTGAAGTGTCACATGACTGTGCCTGTATAAATAAGCCAATGGTCACAACACTCACCATTTCTAGGTTAATGAATCCACATCATAATATTCTTAACACTGTTAACTTGTTTTCAAAGTAGTCCCTAGCATTGTTATGCTTTAGATAATCTTCCTTCCTGCCTACAACTACTTCTTTATGCCTGTCTGGCATGTAAGGCAACAACAAAAGCTTTCCACTGCTGTTTGTCTTGTGCAAGATTCTCAAATTTGCCCCAACTGTTGCTCATGGTTTGTAGATCCACCTCCATAGTATGCTGACATGCATTCCTGGGCTGTATTCGGCTGTGTTTCCTTTCAGGCAGTTTGGGTGATGGCGCTGCCTTTGCTTCTGATCACATTCATCTTCATTGTCTCTTCTTACCATGATGGCCATACTTTCTTGACGTCATTGAGCAAGCAGTACCACGTTGGAGAGGATTCTTGACCAGAAACTGCTTAGGAATCTTCACAGGTGTTTGAATTTGGCCAATTTTTCATATGTTGAGAATTGTTTACATATTATTTCTCTAAATGTCCTCATGTTCCCAGTGTTTTGGGGGTGGAACCCCAAAAGGAAAGTCCACCCCTTGCATCACTTCTAGGGACCACACACATCTGCATAAAAGGGAAGCTGGGATGTGGGGTCCCTTGCAGTTCATTGAATCCACTTTGGTGGATTTTGTATGTCAGTTTGTGATTATTGCTATTTTCATTGGATGTTTTTTTCTTTTTAAATCTTTTTTGCTTCCATCAAACAATTACAATTTAGTATATTGTATGGGACTTCTTCATTTCAGCATTGTCTCTTTTTCCATTTTGAGCATTTTCCTACATTTTCTTTGTTTTCAACTTGTTTTCTTGATTTCAAATGGATTCAACTTTTTAAAGATGTGTTGACAATCTCTTTTCAAGTCAGGGGTTTATGGTAATCCCCTCTCCTGTGAGGTGTTTCAATTATATTTTCGAAGTGTGCTTATATATTTTTTAAACTCTTGTAGCCAAAGCCCCTTTGTCTCAGTGTAGGCTGAAGCCAGCCAGTTTAGTACTCACTCGTGTTGCAGACGAGTGAAGCTTTCTGGACAGGCTAGTTTGAATTAAGGTCTGTTTTGTCATAATTTTTGGAGGCCTCACACTACTGGTGGCCACTTCATGTGCTGCACACACCACAAGCATTAGTTGTGTTTTTCTGGTTATTTTGACTTACATTTTGTCTTCAGCGTATAATTAGCATCTCACGTCTGGGTTTTGAGTTGCCTGGTTTATTTTTTGATTATTAGGTTTTGATCCTTGGCTTCCTTGTCTTTTGCCTACATATGTCTTTCATTTCCTCATAAAAATCCGGAAACATTCTGTGCCTCACAGCAGCTATAGTAGTTTGTTTCACATTTGCTTATGGTTAATTGTATATTACATTAAAAAAGAATCTCTTCTTCTCCTTAAATTTTTTAAGAAGAAGAAAACCCTTGTGGATTACTTTGTGGAAAGCATGCCCCTTTTTGAGATTTGGCACTATGTCTTTGTCATTAAAAAATTTAACGTAAGCAGAATGGCTTATCTCCTTATTTATGTGTGTTTGCTGCCTTTGTAAAAGTGGCCTTGAGGGTTCTGTGGTTTCTTTCTCATATCCCAAAAATGTGATGGACTTGCATCCCATTGATGGTTATAGTCAATGGTGCTGATATAAACAATAGTTCCTCATCACCCAACAATGAAATAACTTGGTTCAGGAAATGTGTAGATAAATACTGAATACTTAAGGGGCTTTCCAATTACTATAATGTATACATTGCAACATTTACTGATTTGTTTACTAGCATAATATATTCGATAATACAAACATTACAACATTTCCCAAAGAGAATTAAAATTCATTAAATCATAATCACAATTACAAGACCATGACAAACCAGTTCTGATTGTTTTATGAACCAAGGGTTCATTACCAAACTGTTTTTTTTTTTTTGGTTCTTTATTTCGCCTTATACAATTTCTTGTATTAGGAATTTGGTAGTTTTCGCATACCCCTTGGGGTCAGAGCACAGGGTCAGCCATTGTACAGCGTCCCTGGAGCAATTACAGGTTAAGGGCCTTGCTCAAGGGCCCAGCAGAGCAGTGGCCTTTTTGGCAGTGACGGGGATTCGAACCGGCAACCTTCGGGATACCAGCGCAACTCCTTAGCCTCAGAGCCACCACGGAGCAGAAACAAGGGCTAACATACTTACTTTACAACAGTAAAAAATTCTTGCCAGATTCTGAAAAATTTTCCCACCATTCCTCACAAAGAAAACATATTTTTTAAAGTTTAGAAATTATAAGAATTGCTCTTTCTGAACGATACAGTGGATTCACAAAGTACTCAGATCTTTTACTTTCTGCACACTTTATTGAGTTGTGGATTTAATTTTAAATAGATAAATTTGTAGCGGGGCCACATAGTGTTGTAAATGTCAGTTCTGAGTGCGTCTCGTTTCATTGTCCCGTTTACTGTTTGTATGTGTATCAGTTAATGCCGTCCCCCCGATGATGGAAGGAGACCACAGCTGCAAACCTGGAAAACACCTGTCCTTAATTAATCAATCACAGCTGTTACAGGACTATTTAAGCCAGCAGGAGGAGAAGGAAGAAGAGAGGAGAGAAGGAGATTTTTTTTTCACATTCACGACCACGAGCCATCTGTACCTGTTATTTTCCACATCACGCATTTCCATCCAGTTTGTTTTTCCATCCGCCGGACTTGCTTCAAGGACCTCATCACGAGAGACCCCGGGGTCGGAGTTAATCATCCACCACGCACCGAGGAGTCACGGTGAGGCTGCTCCATTTTTTCCGGGGAAAATCAAATGACTCATTTTCACTAATTCAGTCAACTGCATACAGGACAGTTTCTTTATTACCGGACTCACGTTTACATTCATTTCCATATATCATTCAATTTTTGTTATTCGTGTTGTGTGTTTATATGTTACAGGGGCAAGGGAGGGTTTTTATTGTATTTATATTTGGTGGTGTCTTGTTGTTGCTGGGGTGGAGGGATATTTATATTTATATGTTTTCTATTTTTTGCATGTCTTGTTTCATTTAATACATTTAATCCGTTTAATTTTACATCCTGTTTTTGTGTACTTATCTTTTCACCGTCGATTGTGGGGGAAAAGTTTAATTGGTTAGAAGTACAGCTTGCTAGTTAGATTATTTCTCAGTAAATCATCCAGGCCACAGGTCTTGGAGGTGTAGCTGCCGGCTGGGTAAAGGTGTCAGCCGTTACAAATTTGCCATTTTGCTATTCAAACTACAATCAGAAACCCATAATGACAAAGTGAACACGTGTTTTCAGAAAGCAAATTTAATGCAAATTCATTAATCATGAAATCTTTCATTCCTAAAAGTACGAGACACTTTTCTCTGGCACTCCAAACTGTGGTTAGGTGCCTCCTGTTTCCTTTAATTATCCTGTTTAAACCAACAAATAGTATGCTTTTCTTTGCCTCCACTTGGTATTAGCTGAAATTTCTTTATTTTCCCTCTTGTTTTTGCCATTGTCTTTTCACAGAAGGCTGAGCTTAAGGGCTATTTATATTGATTTGCATATGCAAGAGGCGTAATTTTGGGAGGAGTTGGGGCAGGACAGAAGGCGCATGCACGTGCGTTACTTTTCACTCTGACGAGGATTTATGTAGCGGAAGAACGTGGAAGTTGGCGTTCGCACAGATTTATGCATTTGAATTTTTTTGTGCGTAAGCACATTTCAGCTTTTGTGCTTACATCATGTTATAGTGCAAATTCTACGCACGGCATTATGCATGAGGCCCCAGGTGTCTTCTAGAGTTGGTTATCCAGCCAAGCTGAGTAACCAGACAAGAAGGGAGGAAAAGTAACAAACAACCCAACTGGCACTGTAAAAGAACTTCAGCAGTCCTCTGCAGAGATAGTAGAAACTGTCTGAGGGACAACCTTCTCAGCAGTACTTCAGAAGTTTGGTGTTTATGGTAGAGTGGTTAGACAAAAGCTACTCTTGAGTAAAAGGCATATGGGTTTAAAGGACTCTGATGACTCTGAGTACAAGGAAAAAGATTCTTTGGTCTGATAAGACAAAAATTTAAGTCTCTGAGCAGAACTCCAAGCACTATGTGGTGGCAGCATCATGCCACAGGGGTGCTTCTCAGCGGCAGGGCCAGAGAGACTTATCAGAATTGAGAGAAGGATGAATGTTGCCAAATAACATAGAGATCCTTGAAGAAAACCTGCTCCTGAATGCACATAACCTCCGACTGGAGCAATGGTTCACCTTTCAGCACAACAATGATCTGAAGCATACAGCCAAGACAACATTGGAGTGGCTTTCGGGACTAGTGTTTGAATATCTTTGAATGGCTCAGCCAAAGCCCAGTGTAAGTGATTGCCAGGACCCTTGCCCGGCCAGGATGCCCTTAGTCTTAAAGGACCGGGGACGCCAGCCTCTGCAGGGCATTGTCTTCCCCAGATCACTAGATGGCAGGCCCCCTGGGTTGCAGTAACGATGACCTGAATTCCCACAAGGCATCATGGGAAGTGGAATTATTTTGCTCAGCCCAGTTGGATTCCATGGGTGCCACCATGGGGGTGCACAGAGGACTAGCAAGCCCTACTTTGTCGGGCTCCCACCTAACCTGGAAGTGCTCCCAGGCTTCACATATAAGAACCCACCTGCCTCAACTTCCGGGAGCCAGAGTCGGGTTGAGGAGGACAAAGCTTCCAGATGGGAGCAGAGGAGGCTGAAAGAGAGAGAAAGAAGATAGAGACAGGGATGACAGAGTTGCAGAATGCTGCATATTGTGGGCTGATTTATAGCTGTGGTTGTCTTGTGAGAATAACTTGATAAGGAAGAGTTTCCCACAAATAATTCTTCTTTTTACTGAGATTTGTGCCCATGCCTGTGTCATGTTGGGTGTTTGGGGAGCTGGAGCACCCCCTGGTGGCCACACCAGACTTGAACTCCACGGAACACGCGTAGAGAGACCTAAAGATGACAGTTTACAGACACATCCCATCTTTTCTAATAGAGAATGAGAGAATCTGTAAGGAAGAATGGGATAAACTGGCCAGATTCAGGTGTGCAATATTTGTTAAGACTTACCCAAGAGGATTCAAAGCTGTAACTGCTGCTAAATTACAGAATTAAGGTTGTGGATACTTAAATGAATGAAAGATTTCAATTTTTGATTTTTAATAAATTTTAATAAAAACTTGCTTTCACTTTATCAGTATGGATTATTCAGTGTAGATTAATGGGCAAAACTGGCAAGTTTATTTAATTAAAATTAAATCTACAACACAATAAAGTGTACAGAGAATGAAAAGGTCATAATATTTTCTGAATCCACTGTATCTCAGCGAACATATTGTTACATAATCTTACGCCATTTGGAGGCACTCCAACACTGCCCTAATAGGAATAATTGTGACACAATTTGACGGCTAAGCAAACATTTTCTTCAGCGATTGTGTTCAGGACAGTCCTAAAACATATGACCTAGCAATGCCAGTGATTTACAGACCAGTGCCTGATACATTTTGGATCATTTTAATCTATAAAGATGTGTATGATGAAAACTGTTAAAATGAATTTAAAAAATGGTTTGCACATTTTGAAAAAAGAGTTTGTATCGACTGAATTCCATGCCAAGTCTGAGATATTAATAGAGACGTCCCTTTCTCATTGTGTCTATGATTGTCAAGGGGTGCATAACATGAAACTAGCTGATAAAGTCTAGAAATCCAACTGATGGTCTCCTCATGACCAGCTAAAATATATTCAAACATAGATCCTGAATGGGGACAAAGAAAATTAGGAAAATTTCCTTTGACAAAGTTTCTGCAACTTTGTGTTACTGGAGTTCCTTATTTATGACATACTTGTCCAAGAGATTAATGCACATGGTCAGTGTAGAGGTCTCTAAAAATATGGATATCTAATGCCCTCATTTAATTAAATGCGGCATAGGTTGAAGCAGCTGACATTTACGGTTATCATACATTGAAGCACAAGCAGTTTAGGTGACTTGCTCAGGTTCATGCACTAAGTCATAAGTAGCAAACCTGTAGTTTAAAGTCTAATCACTTAGCTATTCCAGCACTCCACCCCCACACTACCATATATTTTAGGCCTTTCAGCAGCTGATGAGCAAGAGATCTTTGTGAAAGCTGGTGACTTAGTCAGGTCAGAAACTATTATCAAAAGCTTCCATTATTAATTTCATAAATCAGAGGATTTAAAATAAATCGTTTCTGTCTATATATTAGAGAAAGTCCATTTGATTTTTTTAATTAAAATATTCAGATTTTCTAACAGATGGTGAAGTTTAAATATTTTAGAAAGGGATAAAATTATCTCAGTTGTCCTTTTTAAAGCTGTGACATTGCCATTATGTTAGTGGGAAATGCACTTGAAAGGAGAACGACATTTGTTTGTACTTGTTTCTGATATTATCTTCATAAAATTGTAGTAATTTGTTTGTATGCTTTATTTTTTGCATTTTTATTTTAACAGGAACCCCATTGAGGTTAGGAATTTTTTTTCAGGCCAGTGATTCAGAACAAAACCATACAGCAGAGTTCCATTATCATACGAGTGGCTGCACGTTAAAAACAATGTCAACAGGGCAGTGCAAAGAGGACAGCTGGGCTTATGCAACTAATGACTGTTTTTATGCATAAACTACTTGAGACTTTAAAGGTGTTTTGAAAATAACCTCATTTATAAGCAGCTAAATACTTTGTGATCAATTACCTTAATGATAAAAATAAAAACAGAACAAACTGCCATAATATCCACAAGATATCTACAGTAATGAGAACAAAAAGATAAAGAAAACTGTCACCCACACTCTATACTGTTGGCACTAGGACTGTAGCACTGTCATACTAAGACCATTCCAGCACATATTCAATGCATACTGTTTTCTTTTATTTTTTATAGTGGTCTTCATTGAGAACAAACTCAAAGTACTGTAAAAACTTTACAAGCAAAAAAAAAATTACAAATATTGCAAATATAATAAGCTACACACATAAAAATACAGATTAGTTTAAATTAGGAATGGGAATCAATTGAAAAAAATAATTGATCGCATAGATGTATGAAATCAATCATGATTAATCTCACCTAAGACTAAAACATGTAATTACAAAATTAATACATCTCTTCTTCTTCTTTTGGCTGCTCCCGTTAGGGGTTGCCACAGTGGATCATCTTCTTCCATATCTTTCTGTCCTCATGCACATCCAAAAACCTTCTCTTAGGCCTTCCTCTTTTCCTCTTCCCTGGCAGCTCTATCCTTCTCATCTTTCTCCCAATATACTCAGCATCTTTCCTCTGCACATGTCCAAACTAACACAGTCTCACCTCTCTGACTTTGTCTCCCAACCGTCCAACTTGAGCTGACCCTCTAATGTACTCATTTCTAATCCTATCCATCCTCGTCACACCCAATGTAAATCTTAGCATTTTTATCTCTGCTACCTCTTGCTCTGTCTCCTGCTTTCTGGTCAGTGCCACCGTCTCCAACCCATATACCATAGCTGGTCTCACTACTGTCCTGTAGACCTTCCCTTTCACTCTTGCTGATACCTGTCTGTCACAAATAACTCCTGACACTCTTCTCCACCCATTCCACCCTGCCTGCACTCTCTTTTTCACCTCTCTTCCACAATCCCCATTACTCTGTACTCTGTAAGTATTTACTGTAAACTCATCCACCTTCGCCAGCTCTACTCCTTGCATCTTCACCATTCCACTGACCTCCCTCTCATTTACACACATGTATTCTGTTTTGTTCCTACTTACCTTCATTCAGCTCCTCTCTAGAGCATATCTCCACCTCTCCAGGGTCTCCTCAACTTGCTCCCTACTATCGCTACAGATCACAATGTCATCAGCAAACATCATAGTCCACGGGGACTCCTGTCTAATCTTGTATGTCAACCTGTCCATCACCATTGCAAATAAGAAAGGGCTCTGAGCTGATCCCTGATGTAATCCCACCTCCACCTTGAATGTATCCATCACTCCTACTGCAGACCTCACCACTGTCACACTTCCCTCGTACATATCCTGTACAACTCTTACATACTTCTCTGCCACTCCTGACTTCCTCATACAATACCACAGCTCCTCTCCAGGCACCCTGTCATATGCTTTCTCCAGGTCCACAAAAATGCAATGCAACTCCTTCTGGCCTTCTCTATACTTCTCCATCAACACCCTCAGAGCAAACATCGCATCTGTGGTGTTCTTTCTTGGCATGAAACCACACTGCTGCTCACTAATCATCACCTCACTTCCTAACCTAGCTTCCACTACTGTTTCCCATAACTTCATGCTGTGGCTCATCAATTTTATCCCCCTGTAGTTACTGCAGGCCTGCACATCCCCCTTATTCTTAAATATCGGCACCAGTACACTTCTTCTCCACTCCTCAGGCATCCTCTCACTTTCCATATCATAGTTCTCTTGCAGGAGCAATTTAGTCACACTAATCTGAGACAGAGGCTGTGGGCTGAGGGGAGGGGGAAGCATGACGTTATTAGTGGGGAGTCGGTCAGGGCCCTCCTCACTCACGTGCCTGCCTCCGTTCGAGTCAGTCTACCTGTCACCACGTTTTGGAGCATACCTTGTCTCTGCTTAGCTGGCAATACCTGTTTGTTTATTGTTTTTTAAAGTTTCTCCTATTTCATTGTTATGCGAGCGCAGCTGCAGGGGACAGCTAGTAAATCATAAAGTAAATATCATAAATCATAAGTTTAATGTAGAATGAACACAAAAGAATTTATATTTATATATATATATATATATATATATATATATATATATATATATATATACTAGCAAAATACCCGCGCTTCGCAGCGGAGAAGTAGTGTGTTAAAGAGGTTATGTAAACATATATATACATAAACATATATACTTATATATACATATCTACATATACACATATCTACATATATACATATATATATATACATATACACATCCGCATATATATACATATATCAACATATATATACACATACATATACACACATACATACATACACACACATATATATATATATATATATATATACACATACAGACACATATATATACATATACATATTTACATATGTACATATATATACACATATATACATATCTACATACATACACATCTATCTATCTATCTATCTATCTATCTATCTATCTATCTATCTATCTATCTATCTATCTATCTATCTATCTATCTATCTATATATCTCTATCTATCTATCTATATATCTCTATCTATCTATCTTGTCTATCTATCTATATATATATATATATATATATATATATATAACTATTTATATATATATATATATATATCTATTTATATATATATATATACATATATATCTCTATCTATCTATCTATATATATACATCCCTGTGCTTTGCAGCGGCGAAGTACTGCTTTTAAATTTTTATTAAGAAGAAAACCTTTTTAAATTGAGTGAAAATATACCAATAAAAATTTGTTAAGGATGTGTTTTTTTGTGAAGCTGACTTCACACAGCCTCTCCGCTGTTTTATAAACGAACGTCATATAAGGTCTTCCTTTTTCGTTGCTTTGCCAACGGAAGCAGCCTTTTTATTTAATCCTGTTTTTACGATTGTTCTGTTTGTATATCACATTGTCAGTTCAGCACTCCGGTTGTAATATGAGCAAGCCGTGCAAGCTTACTGTTGAGAATGCAACGTATAGTTGTACAGGAGAAAAGCAATCTTGCCTCAAATCAATGGCAACCTTTTGTAGGTCTATGAACTTAATTTAAACTTTAGGTTTACACGGTTCTTTGTTTCCAAAGTACCTGCACTCATGAATATGATTGTATGCGTCAGTCGCTTCATATGTTCACGTGAGCCGCTCTGTTGTGTGATGTTGCGATGTCCACGGCTTTATTTAATGTTAGCTAAGACCTGGCACTGAAACGTTTCTTGCTACAGCAATTTTAACTCCGTTACAAAGTGATCCAAAGTCTCGTTTATACCTCGTGTCTTCTCATTAAACTTGTAAGTCGCGAATATGGTATTGCAAACGGCAGCGGGAGCATTTCTATAAACTTAATTTAAACTTACGGTTTACACCGTGCTTTGTTTCCGCAGTAGCTGCACTTATGAATATGCTTGTATGCGTCACTCGCTCGCTTCTTATTGTTTCGCTGCCTTCTCAATTGTGTAATGAATGTTTTCTTCAGCGCTCTTTGGGGCTCTTCCTTATTTTGTACGTACTGCGTTCACAGTCAGTTCACGTGATTACGTGGGGATCTGTTTTTTTGTGAAGCTGACTTCACACAGCCTCTCCGCTGTTTTATAAACGAACGTCATATAAGGTCTTCGTTTTTCGTTGCTTTGCCAACGGAAGCAGCCTTTTTATTTAATCCTGTTTTTACGATTGTTCTGTTTGTATATCACATTGTCAGTTCAGCACTCCGGTTGTAATATGAGCAAGCCGTGCAAGCTTACTGTTGAGAATGCAACGTATAGTTGTACAGGAGAAAAGCAATCTTGCCTCAAATCAATGGCAACCTTTTGTAGGTCTATGAACTTAATTTAAACTTTAGGTTTACACGGTTCTTTGTTTCCCAAGTACCTGCACTGATGAATATGTCTGTATGCGTCCATCGCTTCATATGTTCACGTGAGCCGCTCTCTTGTGTGATGTTGCGATGTCCACGGCTTTATTTAATGTTAGCTAAGACCCGGCACTTAAACGTTTCTTGCTACAGCAATTTTAACTCCGTTACAAAGTGATCCAAAGTCTCGTTTATACCTCGTGTCTTCTCATTAAACTTGTAAGTCGCGAATATGGTATTGCAAACGGCAGCGGGAGCATTTCTATAAACTTAATTTAAACTTACGGTTTACACCGTGCTTTGTTTCCGCAGTAGCTGCACTTATGAATATGCTTGTATGCGTCACTCGCTCGCTTCTTATTGTTTCGCTGCCTTCTCAATTGTGTAATGAATGTTTTCTTCAGCGCTCTTTGGGGCTCTTCCTTGTTTTGTACGTTCTGCGTTCACAGTCAGTTCACGTGATTACGTGGGTGGCGTGATGACGCGATACGCAACTCCGCCTCCCACGGCCATGGAGGTGCACTCTATTACAGTATATGGACAAAAAAGAGGTCCCAGTTATGATCATTACGCGTAGAATTTCGAAATGAAACCTGCCTAACTTTTGTAAGTAAGCTGTAAGGAATGAGCCTGCCAAATTTCAGCCTTCCACCTACACGCGAAGTTGGAGAATTAGTGATGAGTGAGTCAGTCAGTCAGTGAGTGAGTGAGTCAGTGAGGGCTTTGCCTTTTATTAGTATAGATATATATATATATATTTGCAAAGTTTAAACAAAATACTACTTGAGCGAGTACAGCCTGAATTTGAATGCCTTCCTAATTATCAAATTGGTATATCATATGAGAGAAAGACGAGACAAATTAAAAATTAAATGCAGAAGACTGATTTGATTGTCCTACCCCTTCTGACAATTTAGCAAGACTATAGATTTAATGCTTTTTTGGTTGGTAGAACCGTGGTGTGCCTTGGGATTTTTTGCATTACAAAAAGTGTGCCACCACAGGTAAACAGTTGGAAAACACTGCTCTACTTACACCTTTGCTCCTGGCACGCTAAAAAAAGATTTCTGTAGCTGCTATGTCACCTAAAAAATGACACTGTGCATTACTTGGATGGTTTATTGCATTCTTTGCATAAATTAACGAAAATACTGAAAACTTGAATCATGGGTAAGGATAATCATTACACTTCTATTTCATAGAATTTTCTCATTATATTAGGGCAGTCAGCACTGTAAGCTACCTGGCAGACCAGTGAGTTCAATATAGAGAGTTACTAGCGACCTATTTTTATATTAGTGCTACTCAAAGATAACTTATTTGGCACTTCTGTGATTAACTTTGATTCGATTTACTCACAGAAACATGAAATGAAAAAAGAGCATAATTTTTACCTTCACAACTTTTCTCTAGCATTGCACCAGGACTGCTATAAACCCATTTCAACTTTCCTTCCACTCCCCTGCACCTATGTCAGTTTGTATAAAATATAAAAGGTTATTACAGTATCATGTTCAAATTAAGCATGTTTCATCCTAAATATATTCTAAATGTATAGTGGCAGAGGGGCCACCATAATAGTTTAAGCTTCAAGGCTACATAAATGTAGGTCTGATTCTCACACTGTTCCTCGTAAATTCACTTTTTTTTATTTAAATGCACAGTGGACAGCAGTGCAGGATCTGTCAGTGGAGGGTTTTTTTTTTTTTCTGGAGGATATTATTGTATAGCAAAAAAAAACTTACTATAACATTTTATTTGTAAATTTGTTATAAGTTCAGTAAATGCAGTATTTTTATTGATCATTAAATTATAACAATAATAATAATACATTTATTTATATTGTGACGTACTGTAATTAATGTTTTCTGTTTACTCTGTTTAGGGCAGGCTCTGTGTTTTTACAACTACATAGAGAGACAGAAGGTATGTGCACAGGGGGAGTGGGGCGACAGGAAGGAAGGGGATGTGGGGACATGTGTGTATGGATGAGGAGAGAGAAAGAAAGTCTTAAAAGTCAACAGTGTACGAAATACAAGTAAAGACAAAACAAATAGTGACATTTTGTTGTTTTATAGGTGTGCCTAGCGATCCTAAACAGCGGGTTGGGGAAGTTTTATTGCTGTTCTGTTCAGTTCTTGTTTAATAAACTCAGCATCTTTGGAGCACCACATTTCCATCACTCGTTTTGTGTCTCACCCTCCTTAGTCGCTACAATATAATTAAAACCTGCATTGTTGCAATAAATTTGTTAAAAATAAAATTTACATTACTTCACAGAGGAGGCTATACAGGCATAAGTAAAAATGCTTGACAGGACAAGGTCAGTAGTTTACTAGAATAGACAAAGTTAGTGAGCCAAGAAATCCCAGGACCGGCGCTAGGTACCCGCTATCTCACAGCTAAGCCGCTCAAAGGGAGTCAGGGTGGTCTTGAATTAGAGAAAGCAATTGTATTTAAAGAGATGATATTGTAAGAAGCTATCCCGGCCACAGACAGACACGACAACGCAATGTCCACAACACACCCGTTTATTTACAATACTATGTACAATATTTACACATTTGCACAGTCCTTGGATCTTCTGGCCGCCTCCACTCCTGTCTTGCAAGCTCCGTCTTTCTTCCACCCGACTCCGGCTCCCTGATTGGAGTTAGGCAGCCCCTTTTATCCCACCCCGGATGTGCTCCAGGTGCCTGGCGATGAACTTCCGGCAGCACTCCCCCGTGTGGTGGAAGTGCTGCCCTTGCACCCGGAAGCACTCCGGGCATAAACCATCCCTGGTCTGTCAGCACTTCCTGGTGTCCCTGAAGTGCTGCCCCCCAGGGATCAAGGACCGGCCGGGTACCCAGGGAAAAGAAGTGCCGCTCTCCCGGTTCCTCCTTCCTCGAGGCATCCCGGTGGGGCAGGGTTCCTGGCCGTCTATCACAATATATAGAAGAATATGTGGGGCACAGGAGGATGAAAGTTTAATCCTTAGTTATTATAGATAGAAAATCAGTAACTTCAGAATTTTACTGCAACTGTCTATTTTAAAAACCAATGAATAATAAGATGTAGTAAAAAGTAAAAGAAAAATGTAATAAAACGTAAAATGTAGAAAAATGTAATTATATTAACACCTCGTCAAGAAAAATACTATGAATGACCTTATCCTCTAACTTACATTCTAAAAATGTTGCTTTTTTGTATTTCTGTTTGCTTTACCGTTCGGGATACTTTTCTGTTTTCCGTTTATTGGACGATTTTCTTTGTTCTTAATTGTTATTATATGCAGCTCTTTAATGTTCATTTTCTTTTTTTCAACGTTCATTATCAGCTCTTGCCGCTGTTTTTCTATCGGGATCTAAAAATCAACATTCTTGAATAGATAATTTGCTTTTCTGCCTTGCCATTACAACCGACTGCATTAAAGGTTGAGTTATCAGCACTGAGAGTGTGATGTGATGTGGAGAGAGGATGTGCGCAGTATGACTAATGATTGGGGGAGTGGTGTGGAGGGGCGTGGTCAAGGCTGAAGAACGCAGACATGACGGGAAATGTTTTAATATAATACAGAGAAAAAAAAAATAAAAAAAAATAAAGGCTACATCAAAACCCAGAAAAAATACATGGGACCTTACTCCCATCTCACCCACCCCACTTCATTCTCCTTTTCCATGTCCACTGCTTGCGCCAATTCAAAATATCTCCTCAACCTCTCGCTTCCCGCTTCTAGGAGTCAATCTGTGACAAAAAGGAGTCCACCCCGGAGACCATGCATCAGAACTGAGGGATTTTTGCAAAAACAAAAGAGCATTTTAACAGGCGGGTGAACTCTTTATCATCCCCTCCACTCCCCAACGAGAAGTTTGCACAGTGCACGTCTCTCTCCTTTTTCAGTTTTGGAAAGCATTTTATTGTACCATCGTTTTACATATGAAAACAAAACGGCACACACCCAGACGAAAAAACTACTAGCAACTATTTTTTTAAATCTCAAAATGCAATATTATTTTGAAGAAACATCTCCTTTAGTTATTTGTACTTAATTAGAGTTCGGTACATAACAAATTAAGACCGAACAAATTGTAGTACAGTGGAACCTCAGTTTGCGAGTAACTTGGTTTATGAGTGTTTTGCAAGACGAGCTAAAATTTTTAATAAATTTTGACTTGATAAACGAGCGAGGTCTTGCATTACGAGTAGTATGTATACGCTTTGTCTGCTGAGTGTCATGTGATCACAGCTGAGCTGATGGTTCTTCTCTCTCTCTCTCTCGCTGCGGGATTGTGAGTAATCATCTCCTATTCTCCGTCTGAGTCGGCGTGCCTCACTCATATAGTCAACATCCGTACGAGTGTATACTGTTTACTACAGCATTGTGACTCTGTGTGTGTGTGTGTTTGTGTGTGTGCGCGCATGTGTTGTGCTGTGACGTGCAATCTCCACACAAAGCTGAATCTCAGTACTTTAGCAACACCAGCTTTATTCAGCTTGAAACATCAACAGCGTGGTTATTTATTGTAGCAGGATCTGCCGCTCTCCTATACACAGACACAGCAGTCAGGCAGGGTCGTGGCCAAGTAGTACTGTGCCTTGCGCATTTATATTGTTCCTTGTATCACCCATCGACGGAAGGCGCATATAGCATGTCTGCGATCTTTTCGGATTTGCTTTTACGGTGAACTGCTACAGCGCTGGGAGACTGTCCCGTTGGGTGGAATCCCACAAGAGTTTAGAAACTCACTCACACCAGCCATGATTCTTTTCAAAGGTAAAGTGCAGGTTAATTTGTTTTATGTATTTTTACTTTATATTTTGTATTAATCATTTTTATATGAATAGTTTTGGATTGTGGAACAAATCATCTGAGTTTCCATTATTTCTTATGGGGAAATTCACTTTGATATATGAGTGCTTTGGACTGCGAGCACGTTTCCGGAACGAATTATGCTCGCAAACCGAGGTTCCACTGTAGTTTGAAACATTCAAGTCCTGGATGGGGTAAGCTGAGAAAAAAGGTTGGAAACCCCTGGGCCAGAGATATCATGCAATATTTGATCACATATTTGACAATAGTCTGCTGTAGTTATTTTCTTTGATTAATATGTCTGTTATTATCCAAAACCATGCAGTAACCAAGAATCCAAGATTATACTCTTCTTCACAGCATTGGGTTTATATTAGTGGGGAGCCCTGAACAGATGATATAAATTTGGGGGGACTCAACTTAAATAAATTTGGGAACCCCAAAGAATGATGAATTAGCCCAGGGTATTATCCACTGTATAAAATGAACATGGCTTCACTGATTGTAACAATAATCTGTACAATTTACTGGGATGCAGGTGGTCAACTCCATATGTGGCTGGATTGCCCAAGAATGCACTTTATTCCACCTGCAAACATGTATAGCTGGTGTTTTCCCCAGATGTGGATTGTAAAGCTTAACTTTACTTAATTTTTTCTTTCCAATTTATTCATGCAACCTTGCTTTCTTATGTTATCATAGAAACTGAAAAACTGTAGGATAAAACTATAGGTGTGCATTTGTAGGGAGTCTGAAACAGAATGAATCTGCTGTGAAGAAAAGACACCTTCACAGTCATAAAGTATATTTGTCACTTGAATTAACAGAGTTCTTTGGCTTGACTGGTGAATATAGTTATTTTTCCAAAGTCTTTGCTGAGTGTGGACCCAAGTTTATGTCCCAGGAGCTCAGTGGAAACAACTTGAGCGAGAGCACTGACTGAGTAAAAAGAAACTGGTTCCACTTCCATATTTGAAGTATATATTCAGCATTGGAGTATAATTAAATTATACTGCATTTCAAACTGAGGAGCCTTTAATTACATAAATACCAACACACACTCATAAAATTACTTGTCCCACAAATGGAGTAGTGCTACATTGCATGCTACTCCATCACAGATGAGACAAGAACTTAGATGGATATCCACCATCACATGCAAACAGTCAGATTAGCATACATGGTGTATGAGAATGAACCTTGGGTATGTACAGTATATCAACCATACGCAATGACATTCTGCAGTCTTGGATAATGAAGTAGTACCTCATAGAGCTGGAAATGCATAATGATGGCATGAAAAGCCACCACTAATTGTTTTTTGATCCTTCAGAAGATTAGTGCTGTTTTTGATAAGGGATCACTAAGTACTAAGAGAGGCACCTTGCGCTCCCAGCAGCTATACTTCCAGATACGGCATGGCTGCTATGTGTACGTAGAACACTGAGTATTACAAACAATGGCTTCTACTGCTCAACTAAATGGCCAGATACCAATTGAGTGGTTTACCTGCGGCTGAGCTTACTGTGCATGATGCAGGTTACAATCATCAACATGTCGGCTTGAAAGTTCCAAATGACTGAATGTTATGACAAATTCTGTAGTGTGCAGTATGATTCTTCATCTTTAATGACAGCTACTATGTATTTATCCACCACAAAACTAGTCTGCTATGTAAGTTTTTAAAAAATGGAACTCACTAGGTGAAAATTAATTGAAATTCGGTTAAATTTTGTGGTTTTATGTACTCATTTGTAAGCACTGAATTCCTGTAACCTGAGACCCGCCTGTATTACACGCCCTCAAAGTCAAGTGCGGCATGCAGTGCCTACAAACATTGAGCAGCCCATTCAAATCTACAAGAAAAATAAGAGATAACGGCAATGAGAGCCTCAAGAAACAACATAAAATGTGTGTTTTGGACCAAGCAAACAGAGGAGAAGCTCATGGAATTATTGGAGTCAACACAAATGTCTATTCAACACCTCATCTTTGTCCTACCAAGAGAGGGTGGAGAAATAAAAGACACGTTCTACATTGACACATACTGATACAGTTTATACAGTGCAATAGGAAATTTGAAACTTGATATGATTCCTAGTCATGTCCTCAGAGGAACAAGAGCAAGCAACTGCAACCGTTAAGTGTTATGCATTCTCCGAATCAAAGTCATGTATTTTAATGTCAATGTTACTTATTATAAATGTCCCCGAACGCATAAATTGATATCTTGTACAAATTACCTCATTCAAAAATTCACAATTTCTAGTTTACAGCAAATGTGATTTATATAAAGGTTTAAATTATAAAGATACCACCACCTGCAGTCATACTCCTACATTTCAGAACTTCATCCACCACCTAAATTTAATTCCATAGCACATGAATGCTAAAAACATCAAACTGTTTTTGGAATTTTTAGAAAGCACACAGAATGTTTTTGGAAGTTTCTGTCTCCAAATGTACTCCATGTTAATAAAAAAATTGTCATTGTCCTGCAATTCATAAAAATCTATCAGTCCACTATCAACTCTTTGTCAACATTATTTCACCTAGTTGTTAAAATTCCACAAACCCTAACACAAGAGAATGTGCCTGAGGGATGCACCCTCATTTTAGTGTTTCTTGTTCATGAGATGGACTCTTCAATAATTTTGAAGAAAATTAATTTAAGTGCTCAATATATTACTGCATGAACTGGAAAAGAACAAATATGAACTCATCATCTGCCTTTCCAACCTTCACTTTCACTCCTTTTATCTGCATACCCATTAGATTTCTAAGAGGTATTTAAATATCAAAGTGTGAAAAAGGCATCTTTGTTTAGCTTCTAATTTTTCACTTGAAACAAAAATTAAAAGGAAAAAAGAATGATCTTTCAAGTGTTTTTATACTGCAACAGATGCTTGTTGTTAAGACCCCGTGTCATCCAAATCTTGAAGCATAAATGGACACATGGCATTGATTTTCTTTCAAGCCGAATTGCATCGATTGCTGTGAATATGGCATATAATTCCGGCTTTTTCCACAGGGAGCAGAGATGACGGCAGACAAGGAGACAGAAAAGTCTTCTCACAGCAGGAATGCAAGAGTTATTACACAAATCCAGACCTAACTGCCTGCAATCTTCATTCCATCTTTCTTTTTGCACTCCCATTCCCTGAATTACATTGAGAGCTTTTTAATTATTTATCAATAACATCACTGGTACTGGATCAATCAGTGTGAATGGTTTTTAAAGATAATAAGATCAGACCCCATCAATAGACTTACTGACATTGATTCTAATCTTAACCATTTAAGTATTGGGTTTAAAACCCAATTATTTTGATTTGGCTGAACTACAGTGACAGAAATGAAATGAGTTCAGAAGGGAAAGGTTTTGTCCTCCTGAGGTGCCAGAGATTGATACACAGTGTCGCCTTTAATCTCAAAACAGGACTGTACAGTACTAGCTGACCTAAGCTCTTATCTAGTAAGATTCAATGTGTAAACTGAAAAGTGTCATCTTCATAATCCTTCCAATCCTGAGACAAATCTAAAGAAAAAAATCACCTTTAACCTGTAAAATAAAGTAAAACAAAGGTATGAAAAAGTATAAAAAGCATGCCAACCCAAATGATGTACTGTATAAACATAGAGATCACTGCCAATGCCTGAGCTTGGAGAGCACAGAACACCGGGAGTCTTTCCTTATTTAACCTTCTGCACTGTCCTCAGCACTATGTCACAAAATCATAACTTAGTGATCAATTTTCAAGTGACAACTAAATAATATTCAGTTCAATTTATTCTTAAATTGTACTCTTCACTAAAAACCTGTACACAGTGCTTACAGAAATCTGCAAATACAGTAAACTCATAAAGCATTCAGACCCCTTCACTTTCTGCAGACTCCATTGTATTGTAGATTTCATTTTAAATGATCAAATTTCAAACCACGGTTTATAACTCATTATGACAGAGTGAAAACATGTTTTCAGAAAGGTTTCCAAATTTACTAAAAGTTAAAAACTGAAATCTCACTTGTCTATGAGTATTAAGACCCTTTGCATGTGATTGGGAGTATCCCGATTACTATTATTATCAATAATTGTGAAATTGAAGAACTTTGAAGCCAAAAGGACTTCCTAGAGTTAGCAAGAAAAACCTTGGACAGGGTGGTGACCAAGAATCCCAATGATTAAGCTCTAATAGAGTTTCAGACGTCCTACGGGAGAACCTGTCTGAAGGAACAGTAGAGTGGCTAACTCCAGCTTGGAGTTTGCCTAATCAGCATTTAAAGGACTCTAACAGCATGATAAAAAGGATTCTCTAGTCTGATGTGACAAAATGTTGATCTGTTTGGGCAGAACTCCAAGCACTATGCCTGGTGAAAATCCATGCATCATCTGCCTAATACCATTTCTATGGTGAAGCATGGTGGTAGCATCATCATACTAAAGGTGTGCTTCTCAGTGGCTGGTAACAGGAGACCTGAGGTTGAAGATGAATGCAGCCAAATACAGAGCGGTCCTTGAACTCCAGAGTTCACATGATTTCAGAGTGGGGCAATGTTCCACCTTTCAACATGACAATGATCCGAAACATACAGCCAAGACAATATTGGAGTGGCTTTTGGGACAAGTCTCTGAGTATCCTTGAGTGACCCAGCCAAAATCCAGACTTAATTCCCATGAAGCATCTGAGAAGAGACCTGAAGATGGCTGTTTACCGACACTTCCCATTGAGCGTAATGAAGCCTGAATAAATCATTGGAATAAATTGCCCAAATCCAGGTATGTAGAGCTTGTATAGACTTACTCGAGAACACTCGAAGCTGTGATTGCTGCCAAAGGGGTTCTCAAAGTACTGAATTCAAGATTTCAGTTTTCGTTTTTAATAAATTTGCAGACCTTGTGAAAATATATCTTCACTTTGTCATTATGGGTTATTGAGTGTATATTGATTTTCAAAAATGGGAGATGTATCCATTTAAAATCAAGTTTATAACACAATAAGGAGTGCACAAAGTGAGAGCATTTGAATACTTTGTGAAACCAGTCAGTTCCATTCACACTGTATGCTTATATTCACCTGTAACTGCAATCTTCTAATGAAAGTGCTCATATAGCTGGTGTGTGCATTCTTTCTGGATCCTGCTTTGTGATAAAATGTGATTCTTACTTCATAAATATTGTGTGAATCTGATAGCAGCATTTTAACACCACACTCGAATTGCTCTGTGATGGGTGCTCATAACTGCCACCACTATAAGCAAACTTGTGTGACACCAAGCCACCTTTCTCTTTAACAAGCCTACAACGTGGTATGAAGAGGATCAAGGTCTGTTATTATATGCTTGTTTTAAAATTATGACTTAGAGAAAAATACCTAGGACCATATGCTGCTCCAGACTGGCCAGAACATATTCCAATCTTCTTCTAACCCTGTATGGTCTCCTTGTCTAAATCCTTTACATGGACTGGAGCATCTAAACCTAACGTCCAGGTGAAATACCCTTTTGTGTCTTGCTTTTCTTGACTGGATTTCTCCCTGTAGTGGGCATTTTTGAAAGTGCTTTTAGAAATTATTGGGTCTCTCTAGTTCTTCTTCCCTCATCAGGACATCATCACGAATCCTCATGTAGTCTACAGCCTCCCGGTCTGTCAGTTCAATTGGTCAACCATAGATGCAAGCTACCACTTCGATTGGTCACCATAGCTACTGAGCTGCCACCTCAGTCAGTCACTGCAGCTCCCCATGGTGCCTTGTCCTTTAAAAGGATGTTGTCATGCTGTGGATCCTTCTATAAGTCCACTGTTCTTGTAGCCTCTCTCTAACCTCATTTGCTACACTGCTCAGTAAACTCAAAGAGCGTCATGCTCTGGAACACCACACCAGCCAAAGGTCCTGCTCCTTTTTCATAACTCAAAAAAGACAATCCTGCCTGTCTTGTCCTTTCACCCCAAAATATTGGGCAAGCAAGATGTCTACTTAGCGATAACACATTCCTGTTCTCTTTGCACCACTATCGACTCTCTCCCTAAGCACTCACCCTCTTGTGGCCATCCTAGCTGACACTTGTTATTAACTAAATACAAGCGATAGCAAACACATTCATGTGCGAGCTGCTAGTTGGTGGGTAAGTCATTGGACCATGCTTAAAACCCATTAAAATTAATAATAAACTATACCATTAAAACACCTTTGAACTTCATCCATCCATTGTCTCCCACTTATCCGAGGTCGGGTCGCGGGGGCAGCAGCTTGAGCAGAGATGCCCAGACTTCCCTCTCCCCGGCCACTTCTTCTAGCTCTTCCGGGAGAATCCCAAGGCGTTCCCAGGCCAGTCGAGAGACATAGTCCCTCCAGCGTGTCCTGGGTCTTCCCTGGGGCCTCCTCCCGGTTGGACGTGCCCGGAACACCTCACCAGGGAGGCGTCCAGGAGGCATCCTGATCAGATGCCTGAGCCACCTCATCTGACTCCTCTCGATGCGGAGGAGCAACGGCTCTACTCTGAGCCCCTCCCGGATGACTGAGCTTCTCACCCTATCTTTAAGGGAGAGCCGAGACACCCTGCGGACAAAACTCATTTCAGCCGCTTGTATTCGCGATCTCGTTCTTTCGGTCACTACCCATAGCTCATGACCATAGGTGAGGGTAGGAACATAGATCGACTGGTAAATTGAGAGCTTCGCCTTGCGGCTCAGCTCCTTTTTCACCACGACAGACGAATGCAGGGCCCGCATTACTGCGGATGCCGCACCGATCCGCCTGTCGATCTCACGCTCCATTCTTCCCTCACTCGTGAACAAGACCCCGAGATACTTGAACTCCTCCACTTGGGGCAGGATCTCGCTACCAACCCTGAGAGGGCACTCCACCCTTTTACGGCTGAGGACCATGGTCTCGGATTTGGAGGTGCTGATTCTCATCCCAACCTTTAACCTTTGTACTTGCCTTACCAAAATGATTCTGTTTCATTTTTATTTAATTTGCTAAGAAGACATTTGTATATAGAATGGTTTTGGAGTGACTGACTTAATTTCCAATGTTACTTTTTTGATTTAAGCTTGTTTTCAAATCGTTTCAAACTGCTTTCATTTTTTTTGAAGCCATCTTGGTGTCTATGGGCACTTGTACTTTATGGTGCAGTTGTCATCATGTTACTATGGAATTGAAATCAATTTATCCCGTTAAACACGATTTTGGTGTGAACTTCGACTGTGATTTAGGATTTACTTTTCGATCTGGTGAAAAGAGAAGTTTTGGTTATGAACTCGGCTAGTTTTTGACGTTTATTCCACCAACCATCTGCTCCAGAGAACAATTTTTGTTTGAGTTCTTTAATAAAGTTTATTATTAAAAATAATAGTTTTACTCATTGGGTCAGAGTGTTTCTTATATATAAAATATATACTGTATATGGTTCACCCTCTTACATTTGGGATTTATAGGCCTAGGTCTTTTGGAGGGTGAAGGTCTCAGACCTGCTTTTGAGTTCCAAGGTTGGGACAGATAGGAGTTGTTGGCTATTTTTTGGATTCAGGCCTTTTTGGATGTTTTGGGGTGTGAAATTCCTAACAGTAATCAAGCCTCGCTATGTTCAATCAGCTGACACTACTACACCTTTAATTGGGTTGATTTAATTAGAGAGCAATTACTTTTTCACTTTGTTTATCAGACAAATAAAGTAAGAAAAAAAAGTGTTATTTGCAGTGCTGCCTGGATAGGCTACAACCCTTGCAACCCTGAGCAGGATTAAGTGGGTTAACACCTTTGTGACGTGTTCTGCGAAACCACAAAAATCACACATCCCAAACAGACAATAGGTGCTACATTTTGTGAAAAAAAAAAGCAAAAGAAAAGAAAAATATTTCTAAAGCTAGCTATGTGTCTAGTAAGTATTTATTTGCTTTTAAAACCCCTAGATTTAAAATAGTTTTCTTGGATGGCCTATTTGAAATTTTAATTGTTTCATACTTTGAAATTCCATTTTCGGCATTCTGTAGATTTCCTATGCATTCTACACAATGCCTAATTTCACAGATTGACAGTAACATTCTGTATATAACATATAAAATAAAACAAGCCAGGAGGTGGTCACCCTCAGAGATCTGAACACATTGTCACTTGTACATTACATCGTGTTTGTAAAAGAATTAAAGATAACATTTTTTGCACATTCAAATTTAGATACATTTTTTTTTTCTTTTAAATAAAATTAGATCATCATCATCATTGGTTTAATGGCCATTTTTCAAGTGTGCACTCTCTACAGTCTTGTGCATACTTTGGGGTCTCTCTCATTATCTCCACCTCCATCTCGGTGAATCTCTTCATCCATCCATCTTTTGAGTTAACAATTAGGATACCTCATTAGAAATTTCTGTTGCTTCAGATACATTTTTCTAATCGTCTGTTGCAGATGTTATCTGCTTGAAGGGATATAACCATATACTGTAAATATTTTTTGGCTAATTTTACGCTGCCATTTTGTAGCTTCAGCAAGTTTCTAGGATGTGCTGTACTATTGTTAAGGGCTGCTTTCTGCTGACAGTAGTGCCATGTCACAACACCTCAGGTATTAACCAACTCAGGACAATGTTTCAGCTATTATTCCGAGATCATGGATTTTAAGTCTTGCGCTCTTAGTGTCTTGTTTTCTCGTTAATGATTTATAGCATCCCAGTTCATGATTTAGTTCACACTTTTAGTGTCTTGGCTTTAACGATAAAGTCATCATTTTGTTAACAATTCTTGCTTTGTTTGGACTTTATTTACATTTTAACTCTTTTCATTATGGTGTTTCTGAATTTTTAAATATAGCGATTCTCGTAGCAAGTTCCAAAAAACCCACACATCTCCCAGTCTATTTAAACACACTCGTGAACTTACTTACAATATCTACATTTACAGCAGGATATAAAGAAAAGTCTACTGAAACAAAAAACAGGGTGGACCTGGTCTATGTTCTGGTCCTGTCCAGCCACATTAGATACTCATGGCGGGTCTTTCACTCAATGTGCCCAAACCACATATCACCACACCCTGGCTCATTGGTGGCTGTTCCATCCTTTCATCTCTGGTTTCTTGTAGCCAGATAAAACTTACCTACTTTCTGGTGTTAGAACAGACAGTCTTATCCTGATTGTTTGCTTCTGATTGTGCCATTTACAGCTATTTGCCTTTGAGAAGTGAAGCCAATATTAAAAGTAGAGCTAATTGTCTTCAGAGATTTTTGAGGGTCCTCCTGTTGCATATAAACTGTTCAATAACATTGGTGCAAACTAAAATCTTTAACATGCAATATCATATAAATTTGAGAAATATAACTTTTCCTGGGCGGCACGGTGGCACAGTAGGTAGCGCTGCTGCCTCGCAGTTAGGAGACCCGGGTTTGCTTCCCGGGTCCTCTCTGTGTGGAGTTTGCATGTTCTCCCCGTGTCTGCGTGGGTTTCCTCCGGTTACTCCGGTTTCCTCCCACAGTCCAAAGACATGCAGGTTAGGTGCAATGGCGATTCTAAATTGTCACTGGTGTGTGTGTGCCCTGCGGTGGGCTGGCGCCCTGCCCGGGGTTTGTTTCCTGCCTCTGTTGGCTGGGATCAGATCCAGCAGACCCCCGTGACCCTGTCGTTAGGATATAGCGGGTTGGATAATGGATGGATGGATAACTTTTTGTAGTGGAGGGTAAGAGTTCAATATGGAACTAAGGACCAAAAAACAAACCCCAGCAAATTTGTAGATGCCTGAGTGAAAATGGCATGTTTTCTCCTGCTTAAATATTTTACAATGATTGTTATACACATTGAAATATATTAACATCTCAAAATATAAAAAAAAAAATCACTTCATCATTTTAAAAAGAATCACACGTCCAAATTGATTGATTTATTAATTTTTTAGTGCTTTTCTTCAAAGCAATGTTATATGAAATGACACTGGGCTGTCTCCAATTAGAAACTGGCGATTTGACTTTAGCGGCATTTTGCCAGTGGGATATTTACAGTACTCTCAGCTTCACTGGGGATTTCACATGATGAACTCGGTTCTCAAGATACAATTTCTGAAGTAACCTCGGCTTCCGACTTTTTTCATACATCATTTTTATGATATCACCTTTACCTAAGAAAACTGGTCCCAGCAGAGAGCCGAGACAGATTTATCATTTTCTTGCCTAAAGGCAATTGGCATGGTGCTGCACCCATTTCATTTAATAATTAATTATAGTTTGCTGATGATAATATTGCATATAATTAATTTTATAATTAACTGAACTGGAAATGCATTTAGAACACCTTGATTCTTTTTTGCCAGGCAATCACCTGCATATACAGTACATTTATTCTCACATATTTGATAGCGCATCCTGAATTAAAAAGGTACAACACAGAATAAAAAGTATGCTTAATAATACCAACAGAACATTTTTAAATGATACATTTTGGCTATTATTGCTGTTTATTTACATCAGTTTGGACCTTGAGTATAAATTTACATACAGTCTTTGTGCATTTAAAAAATTGTTGTAATATTCTTTAAATAAGGGCATCACTATCACCTTGGCTGATCTGTTTCCGTCTAAATTCATAATACATATGAACCACGATTACACATGCAGTATAATTCTACAGTAAATGAGCATATGCCGTATATCAACAAAACAAGTCAAGAAAATGGCCTTTGGACAATACTACTAGCAGTCACAGATGGATTTTAATCTACAAAATAATGTTAAATGATTTTGGTATTGGCAGTAGTATTAAAATTATTAAACGTCTCATACTTATTTACCTGAATTGACAAGTGTAATCAATCCTTGAGCCGATATGATTAGTATTGATCTATCTAACAAATTATTTTTATGGAGTTCAACAGTAAAAGTGGATCTTTTAGACTGTATGGCTTGTTCGAAGAATTCATTTCAGTAGGACACTTATCATCAGAGGCATTGTACTGCTCCCTCCTGTAACCTGTAACGCCAGGTTAAACTCCCATCCTGATCAATGTCTGTTCGGATTTGTGTGCATTCTCCTCAGGCCCATGTCATTTTTTCAATGCACTTGAGTTTTACTCAAGAATACGAATGTTCATTTTTTTTGACCATTCTAAATGTGCAGGTTGGCATGCATTTGACAGTGTTGTGCTATGTCGGTATCTACCATAGTTTTTGACTGTTAGTGATCTTGAATTCGAATGTACAGATTCAGAAAACAGATCAATGAACAGAAGGCCAGTTATTCCTTGCAGAACCACAATCACAGCAAATTTGCTTCAATAATAAGAGTGAGAAATAGCTAGAAGAATTTGACTCCTTTTAGCCAAGGAAGCATTGCTTTAATTTTTCTTTCTTCCAGAAGAACTGTTAGATGCAACTTCTAATGCTGAAATGGAACAAATCTATGGAATGTATTTTCTTAAATCTTCTCAATATTTGGACAATGTAAGTCACTTACGAAGAATTAAGAATCCAATCCAAAGAATGAAGAGATGGACATGATATCTTTTATTGAGCTTATTTTCATATGCCTTCTATAGACTTATTTTTTTGTTTTTGTTTCACCTTATACAATTTCTTGTATTAGGAATTTGTTAGTTTTCGCATACCCCTTTGAGATCAGAGCGCAGGGTCAGCCATTGTACAGCGCCCCTGGAGCAATTACAGGTTAAGGGTCTTGCTCAAGGGCCCAGCAGAGTAGGATCTCTTTTGGCAGTGACGGGGATTCGAACCGGCAACCTTTTGGATACCAGCACAGATCCTTAGCCTCAGAGCCACCACATATTTGGCTAGTTTTTGTTTTTTACAACCCCTAACGGGAGCAGCCGAAAGAAGAAGAAGACAATGTAGTGAAAAGATACTCCTCTGGGTTCAATTATTATATCATATCAGCCAAAGTATTAATAAATGGGAAATTTAGCATAGCTAAACACAACCCACAATGAGGCAAAAAGACATAGTCTTAGCAAAAAGCTGTAATCCAGTGATACAATGAAATTGATATTCAACATAGTTGAGAAGAAAACGCCCTAAACGTACCTAACATCCTAGATGAGGCTGTGCTTTGGTCGGTAGAAACATTAGATCTCTCATCAGCCTCAGCATACTCCTACTAGTATACTCCTAAGAATTGTAGTTCCTGCGTCGGCAGTGTTTTTGGGTTCCCCCTCTTTCTGATACACAATATGGACTATGTTCTAAGTTATAGCCAGAAAATTAGTCTACTTGTTTTTGTGCAATTGGCAAACAAACAGACACAAAATAATTTATTTACTGTATATATACATAGATCAGGAACAACATTAAAACACTTACAGGTGAAGTGAATAACAATGATTATCTCATTATAATAGAACCTGTCAATGAATGGGATAAATTAGACATTAAGCGAACAGTCAGTTCTTGAAGATAATGTGTTGAAAGTAGGAAAATTGGGCAAGCATAAGGATCTGAGCAACTTTGACAAATTGTGATGGCTAGCCAATTGGGACAGAGCATCTCAAAATGGCAGGTCTTGTGGTGAGTTTCTAGTATGCAGTGGTTAGTATCTGCTAAGTTAATCCAAGGACTGACAAATGATGAACAGGCGACAGGATCATGGACACCCAAGGCTCACTGAAGTGCAAGTGCTGAATGAAGGTTAGCCCGTCTACTTTAGTCACAGAAAAGAAATACTGTAGCACAAATTTCCAAAAAAACCTAATATGGATCATGGTAGAAAGGTCTCAGAACATACAGTGCATTAAAGCTTCCTCTGTATGGGGCTGTGTAGCCACAAACCAGGCAGAGTGCCCATGCTGACCTCTGTCTACCGCCGAAAACACCTAAGATAGGCAAGAGAGCATCAGAATTGACAATGGAGCAGCTGAAGAAGGAAACCTGTTCTGATGAATTATGTTTTCTTTTAGATCATGTGGACAGCTGGGCCTGTGTGTGTCTTTAGTAAACTGTGGCATGGTCTGTCTGCTACTATAAGAGATGCCCCTTCACTAGTCTCAGATTTCAAATCCCGGCTGAAGACTCACTTCTTCAGTTTAGTATATCCTGACTAGAGCTGCTGATTAACTGTACAGACTGCATCTCTGTTGTTAGTCATTAGCACTAAAACATAAGTAATATGATAGTTATAATTTGTTACTAACACTTCTTATTCTGTTTCTTTTCTCGGTACTCAATTGTGGCACTTGGTGCCACTGCCCTACTGCCAAGTTGTTTTGCCTGCCTAAGGTAAATTCATCTCTGCTGGAGAATTGCAGGAATCATAGGGTGGAGGGGTTCTTTCATTGGATTAGCTGGCCCAGCAATGACTCAGGTGTGGAATGGCCAAATGGGGGAGTCAACTTGATGGCAAGGTCTCCAGGACTCTGAATAAATCCAAATCGTATCATGTGATATCATCTAGTGTTGAATTCTGCTGAGGATTACCTGTGTTCTTTTCTGTGTATTGTATTTACCCTTCTTTTTGACACCCACTGCACATCCGACCTCCCTGGAAAGGGGTCTCTTTTTAAACTGCCTTTCCCTAGGTTTCTTCCATTTTTTTTCAATATAAGGGTTTTTTTGGGAGTTTTTCCCTTGTGTTCTTAGAGAGTCATGGTTGGGGGGCTGTCAAGAGGCAGGGCCTGTTAAAACCCATTGTGGCATTTCTTGTGCGATTTTGGGCTATATAAAAATAAACTTTATTGTATTGTATTGTATTGTATTGTATTGTATTGTATTGTATTGTATTGTATTTACCTGGGGAAGAGATGGCAGCAAGATGCACTATGGGAAGAAAGCAAGCCAGTGCAGGCAGTATGAAACCACTGCACTGGGCAATGTTCTGGTGGGAAACCTTTGATCCTGGCCTTCACATGTATGGCACTTTGAAATATACCCCCTACCTAAAGATTACTGCACACCCAGTACACCCCTTCAATGGCAATAGTAATGCACTGTGGCAGTGGCCTCTTTCAGCAGAATAATGCATCCTGCCACATTTGAGGAATTAAACAAGGAGTTCAAGGTGTTTACTTGGCCTCCAGATTCCCCAGATCTCAATTGAGTGTCAGTGGGATTTGCTGGGACAAACAAATCAGATTCATGGAGGCCTCACCTTGCCGCTTGCAGCACTTAAAGGATCTGCAGATAATATTATGGCGCCAGATACCATAGGCCACCTTCAAAAGTCTTGTGGAGTCCATGCCTCAATGTTCAGTACTGTTTTGGCAGCACAGGGGGGACCTACAATATATTTGGCAGATGGTTTCAACATTATGACTGATCACCAGGAGTGGGCAATTATTTTTCCAAAGGGGCCACATGAGAAATTGGAATGGTTTTAGAGGGCCGGAATATATATGATATACTTAATATATACTTAATACCTATAATATTCTTAATTAGTTTCCAATATACTGTATATGATATCCCACTATAAGAAACAGTAAATGAAACATTACAATGAGAAAATGTGGAAGATAGAATTACAGTATATATATATATATATATATATATATATATCTTTATATATAATCTTCATTTGGATCTTGATCTTTGTTTGTCCGCAAATTCACTGCCTTGTGTGGTGTTCCTGCTGTGTTCAGAAGAGGGCAGTAGTGATGGAGGAGGAGAGGAAGTGAGGGGGAGGATCGTTGGATGAGGTTGGAGTGTGGTGATTAAAGAGGATTGAACTAAAGGAGACTATGTGCTGTTTGTACTGGCTGAATACACAACACCTTGGTTGTTACTTTTGTTTACAAACACTGTCGATAGCACTCTTTGTGTTTAGATCTGGCCTCGACACCACTTTGTGTTTAGATCTGGCGTTGACACCGTGCTTTGTGTTTAGATCTGGTGTCGACACCTGCTTCGTTGTCGAGACTGTGTTTTTTTGTGTTTCTATCGACCGTTGATGGCAGCACTTCATCCAAATCGAATGTTCACCCACTTCTTGGAGTCGGCAGTCAGAGTATATAAGTCGGACACACTTCTGTGATTTTCCATCAGTCGGCGTTTGAAGTTTAAGAAAGAAATATTGTTTCTTCCTTACTCTTTGGATTGCCTCAAAACAACCTGTGAGATTGGAGAATATATATATATATATATATATATATATATATATATATATATATGTATATATATATATATATGTTCACGGCATTCGTAGTCTGTGTCACAATCTGATTATTTGGGTGGTTACCTACCAGGTAACGCTTGTGGTTGGCCAGCAAGACTGCTAACATCCGCCACAGTGTCCTCAGCTGTGAGAAGCAGATCATAGAATGGTTGAAATAGTTTACTGTCAAATAATGCAAAGAGTACGCGACACGTGTTTCGCCCTAATTCTGGGCTCATCAGGCGTACACACTCTACTGCACTCCCTCTCGGGAATCGAACCTCGGACGTCAGCGCCAGAGGTGATGCCCCTAACGTTGCGCCACGGCGTGTGGTTCGTTTATTTGACAGCATGTAGATCGGGGTAATTACATTCACGGCATTCGTAGTCTGTGTCACAATCTGATTATTTGGGTGGTTACCTGAGAGGGAGTGCATTAGAGTGTGTACGCCTAATGAGCCCAGAATTAGGGTGAAACACGTGTCGCGTACTCTTGGCATTATTTGACAGTAAACTATTTCAACCATTCTATGATCTGCTTCTCACAACTGAGGGCACCGTAGCGGATGTTAGCAGACTTGCTGGCCAACCACAAGCGTTACCTGGTAGGTAACCACCCAAATAATCAGATTGTGACACAGACTACGAATGCCGTGAATGTAATTACCCCGATCTACATGCTGTCAAATAAACAAACCACACGCCGTGGCGCAACGTTAGGGGCATCGCCTCTGGCGCTGACGTCCGAGGTTCAATTCCCAAGAGGGAGTGCATTAGAGTGTGTACGCCTGATGAGCCCAGAATTAGGGTGAAACACGTGTCGCGTACTCTTTTATCATTTTATAGTCAGTATTCTGTGATGCACTGAAACCTTGCCCATGGATGATACCTGCCTTGTACCTGCTTATGCTAAAAGAGACTACTGAACCCATGAATTGGATTACTCAAGTTTGAGAATGCTATGTGACTTTTGTAGTCATAGAGTGTAGCTCTCTTTTGCTAATAGAGAGACCCAAACTGTGAACAAGCCCCAGATCAAACAGGAGATCTCGAAATTAAAGCGGGGGTCTCCTAACAGACTTGAAAAGGGTGCTGAGAGCACAGAGGCAGCTATGGAACCTCCCTCGGCAGAGAAAAGGGCGGAGACAGAGTTTCCGAGGTGTTTCCAGTCCCGCAGAGGACAGCTACCAGGAGGACGGCGGATCTGCTATAACTGTCATCGGCCAGGCCACGTATGGCGAAGTTGTCCTCGGAGGACAGGGGATCAGAGGGATACCCGTTATAACGGTCCCCCTAGGTTCTCTGGGGAGGCTAGACAACGTAGCCAGGGCCCAACTGATGGGTCCTCCTGGAGGAAGACGTCCCTCGCGGGGCTGGATGCTCTGCCGCATTGGACTTCGCTAAGGGGAGGGAACTGTGAGGGATGGCCGGCCTGTCATCCCGGCCAACACCCCCAGGCCACCAGATGGAGCTCTCTCTGCGGCATAGAGGGTCCCCGAATTCCAGCAGGGCCTCATGGACCTTGTAGTTTTTACAACCAGCCCTGCTGGATACCATGGGGACCTCAAGGAAACGCTGTAGGGAGGCTCAGGGAATTCTACATGCCCTATAACCTGGAAGTACGTCATAGGCAAGGTGACAAGGGAAATGACGTGCTTCTGGGATGAAGAAGAGGATTTTTCTCTCACCCGGAAGTGATAGGAGATCACATGGACTGAGGGATTGGAAACACTTCCGGGTCAGGGAATATAAAAGGACTATGGGAAATCCCAGAAGATGAGCTGAGCTGGGTGGAAGGGTGGCAACGCGTCTGGGTGTGGAGGATTGTGATTATTGATTACAGTAATCCCTCCTCCATCGCGGGGGTTGCGTTCCAGAGCCACCCGCGAAATAAGAAAATCCGCAAAGTAGAAACCATATGTTTATATGGTTATTTTTATATTGTCATGCTTGGGTCACAGATTTGCGCAGAAACACAGGAGGTTGTAGAGAGACAGGAACGTTATTCAAACACTGCAAACAAACATTTGTCTCTTTTTCAAAAGTTTAAACTGTGCTCCATGACAAGACAGAGATGACAGTTCCGTCTCACAATTAAAAGAATGCAAACATATTTTCCTCTTCAAAGGAGTGCGCGTCAGGAGCAGAGTCTGTCAGAAAGACAGAGGAAAGCAAACAAATCAATAGGGCTGTTTGCTTTTAAGTATGCGAAGCACCGTGGCACAACGCTGTTGAAGGCGGCAGCTCACACCCCCTCCGTCAGGAGCAGGAAGAGAGAGACAGAGACAGAGTTTGTTTTTCAATCAAAAATCAATACGTGCCCTTCGAGCTTTTAAGTATGCGAAGCACCGTGCTGCATGTCGTTTCAGGAAGCAGCTGCACAAAAGATAGCAACGTGAAGATAATCTTTCAGCATTTTTAGACGAGCGTCCGTATCGTCTAGGTGTGCGAACAGCCCCCCTGCTCAATCCCCCTACGTCAGGATCAGAGAAAGTCAGTGCAAGAGAGACAGAAAAGTAAGCCGGGTAGCTTCTCAGCCATCTGCCAATAGCGTCCCTTGTATGAAATCAACTGGGCAAACCAACTGAGGAAGCATGTACCAGAAATTAAAAGACCCATTGTCCACAGAAATCCGCGAACCAGCAAAAAATCCGCGATATATATTTAAATATGCTTACATATAAAATCCGCGATGGAGTGAAGCCACGAAAGGCGAAGCGCGATATAGCGAGGGATTACTGTATTGATTTATTGAGTATTGTGGAGAAGAGGGTGCTTTGTGCACATTATTATTATAATAAATTCAATTATTGGACTTTTACCTGGTGTCTGACGAGTGGTCTGAGGGTTCAAGGGGTCACAGGGACCCTTAAAACTGTCACAGCATCTAACCCTTCCTTAACCTCAAACAGATGTTCCATGAAATGGATGAATTCACATACCAGGGCTCTTTTATACTCCACCATAGTTTATTACTATTATTAATATTATTTACCCAAATTCTTTATCCAAGGTAACTTGTAATATCTGAGAAACAATTGGTTACATTTATTTTGTTTTTCCTGTTGGAGCACAGGTAGGTGAAGTGACTTGTTAATGGTAACAGAGCATCAGTAGCAGGATTTGAACCCACAACTTCAGGTCCAAGGTCCACAGCCTTAACCACTACACCACACCATGTGTCTTGTCTGCTCTGCATAATTTAAAATTATTCTCTCACATTCTGGTAAAATTAGGAATTGTTTAATGGCTTTTAATGATTTTTTTTCAGTACAAACATGAAACAATGGATCTTTTTCAATATGATAATATTTAAAATAGTACAGTATTATTAATATTTTGTGCTGTGTTGACATTTTCCTAGCATGCTGACAAATACTTTGAAATGCCATGTACTTTAATCCTCTAAAACTCTATTCTTGTATAAGTCTAACTCTCAGAATAACAATTTTGCCAGGTGACACAGAACTGATTATCACTGCAACAACAGGCTTAGCAAAAAAAAAAAAATCAAAATGGAATTTTACGTTGTTCACAGCCTCAGTTTGGCAATGCTTAGGTATTTTACATTAACATCTACTGGTTAATGTGAAGCAGTCACATTTGAACTCATTTCCTAAAATAAAACATACCAGTATGTTAAAATGTAAAAATGGTAAGTAGTCACAAAGACTTAACAAAATATCCCCATAAGTCTCTTCTCTTCATTACATACCCAGTCATTGGTGTTTTGGGGGATGTTTTGTGCCATCTATATACATTTTATTGGTACCTTTATAGCAAAATTAATTTCTCCTACATACCAATAGACTGAGTGCTTCAGTGCATTATGAAAATTGGACACCATATATTGCAACCCCTCCAATGTCTCTATAAATTCTCTTGAACAGCATAGCCAAAAGCATTGTTAGCAACTTGAAAACATCAAATGCAGTATATTCACGTGTAAAAAGGTGGATGTGAATGTAAATACATTTAGCTCATGTCATTCTTGTAAAAGATACACCATCACATTTGATTGCATTGTGATCAGGGGAAACTTAACTTTAACAGAGCTGACCTGCACTTGCATAATTTTTGGTAATTAACATAAAAGCACACCCAAAATGACATCTACAGGCAAGGCAACAATTTCCAACTAGAAGAAAAAGACTGAAGAATCAGCCATTTGTCAAAAAAGGATCAATACGTTTTTGATTTGACATATTACTAATTTGTTTATTGTGTATGATTTTGTTTCTATGTGTTATTAATTTTTATTTGTTTATATTGTGACGTGTGAGTCCCTGTCCTGCACCCCAAAACACTTGGCTGAGTCTCAGTACTTTAAAGGTCTGTTTTAGGGTTTTATTAAATCGTTTAATCAGTCTGTTGTTCAGTCTGCGGATGATAAACCATGGAGTGTAGCTGCTTAATTGCAAAACTTTCGCATAGCTGCTTCATGATTCAAGTTATAAAGGGTGTGCCCTGATCAGTGAGAATCTTGCGAAGGATACCAATATGTGTGAACATATCCGAGAGTGCTTTTGCACTAGTTTGGGTGTTTGCCCGTCGCAGCACTGCTTCTTCTGGGTATCTTGTGGTGTAGTCGATTAACACGAGCATATACTGAAAGCCACTTTTACTCCTGGGAAGCGGGCCAACAATATCTAATCCCACTCTCCCAAAGGGGATGTTTAAAATAGGCATCAGTACCAGTGGTGCCCTGGCAGGTCTGTGAGCGGAAACTATTTGACAGTCAGGACAGGCCTTACAAAATCGCTCCACATTCCAGCCCATATTCACCCAATAAAAGTGTTTAGAAGTGCATTCCCTCGTCTTTTTTGCACCTAGATGACCTCCCAAAACGTGACCATGAGCAATTTTGCTTGATATGTCAATCACCCATGCAATCAGAAATCACCCGATACAGAAAACTCCTTAAGTAAAAAAATGTGGTGTATTAAAATTCGGGTCCTCTCTCTCTAGATAGTAAGAGTCATTTACGATGACTGGGCTTGTCTGAATGCAAAATCCAAGTTGCTCATTGTAGGTGAGCAAGCTCTGCCTGGGTGGAAGTCTCTGTTTCCTCCGTGTTTGATACAGCATCACACTCACCTCCTACCATTGTTTCATTTTCGTCTAGATCCGTATTGAGTGTCCGGTCTGTGGAGACTGTCGGTGTGTTCGGCGACATGGAAAACTTTGCCAGCTGTCCCAGGTCTTCACTTAAGGATTCGCCCCACAGCTAGGTGGACAACTCCGGCTCAAATTCAAACCTGTTCCTTTGACTGACATTGTTTGAGGCGAGCCCCTTTCTATCCACTACAGGAGTAGGCAGTCTGCAGATGGCTAAGACCCGTGGGAAGAGGGCATTCCTTTTTCCTATTAAGAGTGGCTAGGGTGAGGTGTCTGATATGGCAGGCCAAACCTTAAAGTTCTTCCCTTCAAATTTCAGAGGAAGTAATATAGTCTCATATGTTTTAATGTCCCCATGGACGTAGCGGATGTTTACTTTATCTGTGGTCTTATAAGAGGTCTGCCAGAGCAATTTACTGCGGACTACACAGATGTCGCTACCAGTGTCCAACAGTGCAGAGAATTCCCAACCGGCCTACACAATTGAGACCTTAAATGCCAGATGTCCCAGTTGATCACAGTGAAAGCAGCTGCGTTTAGTCCAGTGCATCAATGCTGGCGTACTTTCAAAGCAGAATAGGAAACACTCAGGGTCGTCTGAGGGAGCCATCTTCAGCAGCACATCTCGTGGCCACGCCAAGACAGAGGCAGCCGCCAGAGCCTCATTTTGCTCTGGGTTTTGTTGTAATTCTTGGGCATCCATCGGTGCAAGGACCCCACTTCTGGTATCATGTGATATGTCAGTCCCTGTCTTGCACCCCAAAATACGAGGCTGAGTCTCAGTACTTAAGCAAAACCAGCTTTTATTCAGCTTGAAACAGGGACAGCATGGTTATTTATTGTAGTGAGATCTACCACTCTCCTATACCAAGATACAGAAATCGGGAAGGGTCATGGCCAGGTTAGTGGCCAAGTAATACTGTGTCCTGCACATTTATAATGTTCCTTGCATCACCCATCGATGGCAGGCACTTATAGCGCAACCACAAACTTTTCAGATTTGTTTTCTCGGTGAGCTGCTACAGTGATCGGATCATGTAGTTGCCCTGGCAACTGATAGGCTGTCTTCCACAGACGCGGCAATCACACTTTGAAACGCTCTTCGGCGTGTGTCGTTACGTTGGTGGGAGTCCTAAAAGAGTTTAGAAACCTTACAATATATTTTGGAATTCTTTCATATATATGTGCTTTTAGAGGTGGTGTCCTTTATAATACTACATGGATCCTGGGCACATTACACATGCCACGTGACTCCTGTCATTGTGGTGGCCATGATATTAAAGATCTAAGCTCAAAATAAGTTTACTTAAAAAGTAATAAAACAAAAAGATTAAAAAAACCCAGTCACAATGAATAAATAGCAGTGTTGTTAAGAAAATAAAACTGAAAAGACCACTGTACAAGAAAAATTCAAAAAAGCAAGATAATTCTGACAGCAATACTGAGAGAGAGATAAAAAAAAAACCATTAAGCCAAAATGAACACCAAGCATTTTTTTTGAGGATTACTCCAGTAAAATGATGATAAATGAGTATTTAAGAAACCTTAGGGACACAAATGGAAAAATCAATGAAAATTACGTATAAGGAAATATTTAAGGAAAAAACAATTATTTCACCCAAGTATTTATAAAGGAAGAAACAAGTGGGATGCAAATTGACAAACTGAGTTCATAGATTTTAAAAAAGAAGAGTTAGATGTGCTTCAGGCCCTCATTATGCTGAAGACCAATAAAACCCCTGGACGTGATGGGATCTTAACAATTGTTTTGAAACAAATGAGAGATGTCATCTACAGTATAAACACTTATTAGGAATATTTTAGCAGTTGCTTAGGAAAGATGTACCTGAGGACTGGAAAGTTGCAAATGTGACTCTAATCTTCAGGAAGGGAGACAAAATTGATCCTAGTAATTAGAGACCAATTAGTCTTACTTCTGTGCCATAAATAAAAATAATGGAAACTATAATAAGAAATACATCAGAAAAGTACCTGTATGAAAGTAATTTAGTAAATAACAAACAACCAGCATGGGTATATGAGAGGAAGACCTTGCAAACCAATCTTTTAGATTTCTTTGAATAAGTGAGTGCAATAGTAGATAAAAGCAAAGTACGTGACATAATTTAGAATTTCTAAAATCTCACACAAAAGATTAATTCTGAAACTAGAAGCTGTAGGCATCAGAGGTAACCTACAAAACCAGATTAACCAACAGAAGACACAGAATACAGATAAGAGGAGAATGCTCCATGGAGGGGTGAGGTTCCAGTGGAGTCCCTCAGGGGTCTGACCTGGGATGTTATTTTTTTCTGATTTGTAGTAATGACATACATATCGGTTTAGTTACCAAACTTTTGAAATTACACTAAAATTGGAGGAATGGCGTATACTGAGAAGGAAACATAAACAGTTCAAGAAGACAACCTTCAGAACGGGCCAAACACTGCAGTTTAACATAGAAAACATGTGGGCAAACATGGGCAAAAGGAACATCAATTATAAATACAAGATTGGAGACACTGTCATACATGAAGCAATCTCTGAAAAGGATTTAGCGATTTATGTTGAAAAATGTTAAAGCACTTACTGGAGAGAGTGCGTCCATGAGAGAGAACAATGCTGCACGATGTAAGAAAGTTCTGGGAGGAGGGAACACACGTTGTGAGCTGTGTCACTGTGTGCCCTTCAATGGAGGAATGATGAATCATCAATGCCACAATTCCCCCTTGAGATGTAAAACCATTGAATGGACACTAGACATCGTGTTATTGACCGGGTTGAGTATCTGGAACTGTTAGAACAGCAGTTATAGGGAAGGGAGGAGGTGAGCAAAAAGTCAAAGTTCTAGAACTGAGAAGAAGAGACTTTGACATTTTTTTTAATTCAGCATTGTACATTTTCTTTTGATTTTCTTCCGCTTTCCCTCAATAGTTTTTGATTTTAGAGGGACAAAGGGTAGAAGAATTTTGTTTTTGGCTTTTGTAAATAGTATTTATTCATTTTACTTGAAGTGTTGTATCACTTTTTTCCTGCCTGATTTTGTTACCATGAGAAAGGAAGGAGGACTCTCTTTCTTTTTGTTGTATATATTTATTGTTTGCAATATTTTCTATTTTTGTTTTCCTTTGGGTGAGTATCATAGTTGGCAGAATTTTAATGAGTGACACTTTTTTGATTTAGGTTTTGTAATTTTGTTTTTGGACCTTTATCTGTTTTGTGGGAGCAACTGTACAGAACACGTGGTTTCTTTCACCGTTTATATTTTGATGTCTCTGTCTTCCAACACTCCTTCTGTCAATCTAGTCAGTTTATGAACTACCACGGCCCAGAATTTATCATGGTGCCAGCTCCCACTACAAGAGGTTTCACACTTTCTCTGCCTGTCCGTGGTTACATTTTTAAAGGTGCACACACCAGTGAATAGTGCTGGGTACTTGAAAATAAATCTTTTGGGACTGTGATACCAAGGCCATGCTTACTACTGAGACTCTAAGGAAGTTAAATTCTGGAATATGCCTTCATACCCTTTCATGAACCCTTTGAAACAATGGCTACAAAAGACAGATGGTGAGCATATTAATGAGATTATAGCAAGAGTATATTTAATACTTCCCTATTATTTTTCAAACCTAGCACATGTTATATTAAGAGGTCTAATTGAAAAGTAATGTAGAAATAAGAATGGGGAATTTTGTGATTTTTTATTTTTAATTAGAAGGTCACAAAGACCCTTCTGGGAAAGCGAACCGGCACAGCCATTATTTGTTACAAATATCTGATTAGTCTCTTTGGATTAGCTAATGCACAGACAACATTGCAAACATTTTCAAATCATCCGTGTGTGAGATGTTGATTCATCACAGGGTATGCACTCTTACAGCGAGACATTTTTGAGAAAGTAATTAACCTAATGTGCACTTCTTTTGGTTGTAAGATGATATGGAGAAAACCCAGTTAAATACCAGCAGAAAGATCAAAGTTTACACTGACAGCAGTCAGACATGGAACTGAACACAGGTGTGGTGCCTGACTATACCAAGCTATTAGGTGTGCAGCGACTAAGGCTTTGGTTTTTACATTAACAGAAGTGCCAGTTCAATCCCTGGGCATATAAAAATTACTATTAGCAACAATTAGTAATTAACAATTAAATTAACAAAGAAGAAACCCTAGCAAATAACTACTAAACAGAAAAGTTAATTATAAATAAATCCTTAAGAATGAAACTCTAAACTCTTAAGTAAAACGATAAACCCAGAACTGTAAGCCCCATCCTCAAAAAAAGAGAAAAATAAATAAAATTTTGAAATCTAAAATCCTTAAGGAAAGCCTAAAGCCAAACTGTTAAAGAGACACACTATACATACATACACACACACACACACACACACACACACACACACATATATATACAGTATATACTGTATACAACTTATATATAGACGTCTACGCGTGGAAGTGTGTGTGTCTGTCCGGCCCGGTAGTGAGAGGTGGTGTCGGGGTAAGGATTCCACCTCTGAGGAAACAGAAAACTCACTTAGCCACTAATAACACAAGCGGGGTCAAACACATCAGCAAAATAAAGTTGCTTAGCCGCTAACATCGGCAAAATGGTATCCCTTTTACTTTTCCTCCCACCGCTAATGTACAAATGATGCAAGCACGTCTACAGAATGAATCCTCCTAGGAGAGAGATGCCCAGAGTAGTTCCATTCAATTGCTTGATATCTCTACATTTCAATATTTTTTCTGACAATTTCAATAATTTCTAGGATCCCGGGCTTTTTACAGAACAGGCTTACACAGCTAGTATATATGTAAGGAATAAAATTAACGGGTAAACCACAAGATGCAAAGGACCATATAGGTCAGTCACAATTCTCAAAAGCTCACTCTTGGTGTATTAATCCACACTCAGATGTGGGTTCCAAAACTGAATATCAACTTCCAGTGTGGGTGTTCTTTATATTGAGTTCTTGGAGGAAGATGTAAGACTTTTGGTGAACAACCAAAGGCAGTGATGTCACTGCTGCCGGGAGGGCTCTTCTGTTGTGGAGGCAAAAGAGGAGAAGTTAACAAACAATGCCCTTTAAAGATTAATAAAGATTACTTTCAAACTATATAAAAATTCTACAAAACAAAAAAGAAATTGAAACCTTCATAAACCAAGGAATAGATAAAAATGTATTCCAATAATAATGAATTGAAGAAGAAAGAATATCAATTAAAATTAAAGTCTAACCTATGAGCATTATGACAGAAGCTAACTGATAAGCAAAAAAGAAAGAACAAAAAACGAAAAGAAGAGGAATTAGTTATGGGTCAACTAAATCCATTAATCGTGAATAGTTAAACACAAACAAGTTCAGTGCACATTAAGTAACCAGAAAGTTGCCTACTGAAATGAAGCATCAACACATTTCAAGGAGTGGACTGGGGCATATGTAAGAAGTAGCTCGTGTCTGAGATTGAAGTTTGCATTCATCATTATGACCTAACTAGCTATGTAAGCCTGTGCTGTAAAAAGCCTGGGCTCCTAGAAACTATTGAAATCGTCAGAAAAACAAACTGAAATGCAGAGTCGGCGGTTTCGTTTTGCGGACGTGCTCACCCCTCTTGTCAACGGCTAAGCGAGTTTCTCTCCCGTTTGTCTTTCCTCTGCGCTTTCTTTCAGTTTCATGCTGTAGCCTCATATGTCTTTCTTCTTCTTATAAAAAACAAACCAAACCATGGAAATATGGGGATTCTCCAACACTAAAGACGTTCAAAGTCCAAGCCAGTGCCAGCAAGATAATGTGCATACTTTTTGTTATATTTGTAAAGGTGTAGTGAATATTAATTACGTGCCTCAAAAGGCACACATAACTGGTTTAAAGTTATACTGATTTGTTTTGTGACACCAAATCAGCGAAAATCATCAAGGAATGCTGATAAACAGCAACCCCTTCTACTTGATGAGAATACCCCCTAACTCACACTGAACACACTGTAAAGAGTGCTCTATGAAGCTGTGGTCTCAGACACCTAACCCACACTATTCTCTGGGCCTGGACCTTGATTTCCAAGTCTTAAGTGATGGATCTATGCTACATTTTATGAGGTTACACAAGCAAAACAAAAACTGGACAATAAAGCTTGGAGAATGTTATAAAAAACATATTAGTGTTCACCAGAATTATGCGGAAAAGTAAAACTGCTGCTTCTCTCAATAGGTAGACTTTTCCATCACTCATTATTATGTAACATGGGAAATCTTTTTTTTTCTCAAAATTCCTAGTTGTGTTATTGAAAGAGGGTGAATTTGTGTTTTATATTTGGAATTAATTTAGTCCACACTGCAGAGATCTGTTTTCACTTTGACATTAACCCTTTAAACTGAGAATGAATGTTTTGGAACCAAACAATAATACAAAGTTTTTAAAAAATCATTCATTTTGTTATTGCTATAATTAAAGCACAGTATTTTGCCATTAAAATGCCCTTATTGAATACCCCAATACTACAATGCAATATTTTTCTTTCCTCCCTGAAAGATGGACGGATTGCTGCATCACAGAAACACCTGTCCACTATCATATCCCCTATGTCTTTTTTCAATGTTCTGATTAAATTGCATACAACTTGACAGACAGACTATTATTTAATAAATGAGAGGGGAGTTTCAACTTTAGATAACACCATATTGCACTTTCTATATTTCAGAATTTGCTTTTAAATCTTTCAACTATTGGTGTTGTAATTTGGATATACAGTATCATTTTTTATCAACTATACGTGTTCTAACAGAGTAAGATCTGCCATTCAAAGTGATACATAGGCCATGGATCTTCAATAATGAATATACTGTATATGCTATGGATCCTTCTTTGAAAAGAGTAAAAGTGGAGCAAAAGAATCCTGTATTTTGTACTTCTTTAAAACAGCAAAACTAAACATATTATTTGTAGATATTTCATAATCATTTTTTTCTGGCACAATCACTGACATTTATGTACTGTTTGGAAGCTTCGACCTACGGAAGCCGAGAGAGGACATGCAATATCGTTATTCTTTTAAATTGTCTCCTCGAGATAACAGACTAATTTTATCAAGATCTCGGAATAATTTTATCGAGATGTCGCTAAAATGAAAATTTGTTTTCTTGAGATAATGGAATAATTTTATCGAGATCTCGAGAAAACGAAACTTAAACTTTGCTCCTGGCATCAGGCTCACTTAGATTGTGACACCTATACAGCTGAAGCCTTGCTAATCATCTTCTTAAATGACAGACACTAACGTTATTATTTTCTAAACTAAGGCAAAAACATATTTCAGTCTGCATCAACCCTTGGTGGAACAAAAATGTGACGCGCTGATCACTACAGTTCTGCTCTTCTGCCATTTCAAACAGGACATGGCTTCAATAAGCTAAACATTACATACAATTATTTCATAATTTCAAGAAAACAAGATCGTTTGTTTTCTCCAGATCTCGGTAAAATTAGTCCGTTATCTCAAGTAAACAATTAAAAAAAATAACGATATTGCACATCCTCTCTCGGCTTCTGTATCAACTGTGATAAAAACACAGACCAGACATCAAAAAAAGGCTTGGGGCAGCCACCCGTATAATATCCCTGGCTGCAAAAGGTTTTTAAATTGACAGAGATGTTCGTAATACTGTGTCCAAAACAGAACTGATTTCTTGGTGATAAGATGTCGGCTTTGAAGGCCCATATAGGAAGTGACGTCATCGAAGGGGCCGAACTCGGAAGTGACGTTATTGAGGGTGCCGGACCCGGAAGTGACATCATCGAGGGCCACGGACCCAGAAGTGACGTCATTGAGGGGGCCAGACTCGGAAGTGACGTCTTCTGTGGTACTGGAACCTGGCAGGATTTCTCGGGAACGGTCTGCAGGGAACTGAGAAAGACAGTTAGTGCACCCTGCTGCCCCCTGGTCAGATGTGGTATTACCATTACTTAAGCCCTTCAGCTGCCTCCTACTCGCACGTGTGTGACAAGGCCCCCCCTTAGCCTAGATCCATCGAGTTGGGCAACCTGCACCGAGAGGTCATGAGCACGAGTGAGGGCATCAGTGTTGGTATGGAGAGAGCCCTTACGATGAATGAGCGAAAACTTGTAAGGTTGTAGGTCAAGAAACCACCCAGTGACCCGTGGATTCGACTCTTTGTTAAAGGCCATCCACTGTAAGAGTGAACTGTCGGCCCAAGAGGTAGTACCTCAACTGCATAATCACCCATTTAATCTCCAGGACTTCCCTTTCCACTGCCGCGTACCAGGTCTCTCAATCCAGCAGTTTCCGGCTCAGGTACATGATGGGGTGTTCAACACCGTCGACACTTTGGCTCAACACGGCACCAAAGCCTGTGTCCGAAGCATCCGTCTGGAGAATGAACGGGAGAGAAAAATTAGAAGCTATTAATACTGGTGCTGAAGTAAGAGCCTGTCACAGAACACAGCTTCCATCTTGTCAGTCCATACCATGTTGTTAGGAGCTCTTTTCTTCGTCAAATCAGTCATGGGCGCCACTCTCTCAGAAAACCGAGGTACAAACCGGTGGTAGTACCTGGCTAATCCGAGAAATGCTTGGACTTGCTGCTTGGTTCACGGACGGGACCATTTCAAAATGGCATCTATCTTTGAACACTGTGGCTTCATGGTGCCCCGACCCACCAGGTAGCCCAAATATTTAGCTTCTTTCAGTCCAAAGAAACATTTCTTTGGATTGATTCAGAGCCCAGCTTCTCCTAGTGTCAGCAACACCCCGCTGACACCCTGTACATGTTCCTTCCATGTGCTGGAATAGAAGACAACATCATCCAGATAGGCAGCACTATACACATTATGGGGATGGAGCACTTTGTCCACCAGATGCTGGAAAGTCGCAGGAGCCCCGTGCAACCCAAATGGAAGGACACGATACTGTCAGTGTCTGCTAGGGGTGCTAAACTCCGTCTTCACCTTTGCGGAATCCGTTAAAAGGAATCTGCCAGTACGCCTTTGTCAAGTCAAGAGTGGTCAAGAACCTTGCTTGGCCCAGCCTTTCAAGGAGGTCATCCACGCGAGCCATGGGATAAGTATCAAATTGGGAGACTTGGTTAAGCCGACGGAAGTCATTGCAAAACCTCCAACTACCGTCAGGCTTACGAACCAAGATGATTGGACTGGACCAGGGACTAAAACTTTCCTCTATTACTCCTAGTTCCAGCATTCACTTGATTTCCAGCTCCACTTCTACTTTCTTTGCCTCCGGGAGTCTATAGGGGCACTCCCGGACAGTAACCCCAGGCTCAGTCAATATGTAATGCACAATCAGAGACGTCCTTCTGGGTTTCTCACTCACCACCTCTGGAACAGACAGGATAGCTGCCTCCAGCTCCCGTCTCTGTCTGAAAGTTAATTCCTCGCCGAAATTAAGGGTGTCTATTAGAGCAAAGAATGAGCGTGGCTGAGTGGAGGAAGGATTAGGATCCCTGTCCTTACACAGCTTCAGCAAGTTCACATGATAAATTCACTTGCTTGGTCGACGATTGGACTGTTTCACCAAATAGTCAACAAGCCCTTTCCTCTCCTTAATTTCATAAGGGCCTTGCCAATGGGCTAGTAATTTGGAATGGGAGGTGGGAACTAACACCATGACACGAACCCCCGGATGGAATTCTCAGAGCGTCGTGCCACAGTCATAATAATGGGCCTGTGCTGCTTGCTCCTCTTCCATATGACTTTTTAGAATTGACCAAATTTTTCCAAATCTATCGCGTAATTGCGCAATATATTCCAATATATTTGCTGCCTTCTTTGAAAATATCTAATATACCCCGGGGTTGTCAACCATATAATAATTCAAAAGGTGAGGACCCCGTAAAGGCTTGTGGGACTTCCCGGTATGCAAATAGAACGAGAGGGAGGATTTGATCCCAATTCCTCCTATCCCCGCTGACCACCTTGCGAAGCATCTGCTTGAGAGTTTGGTTAAACCTCTCTACTAGACTGTCAGTTTGAGGATGATACACCGTGGTCTTTAAGTGCTTTATTTTCAGTAATTTGGCCATTTCCCTGAACATTTCCAAGGTAAAAGGGGTCCCTTGGTCCGTTAGGACTTCTTTAGGTATGCCGTCTCACGCAAAGACCCCTACTATTTCCCTCGTGATTGTTATAGATTTAGCTGAGCGCAAAGGAACAGCTTCCAGGTATCTGGTCGCATAATCCACGAGGACTAATATATATTTGTGTCCTCGGGCTGAGGGCTCTAAGGGTCCCACTATATCGACCACTATTCTTTTAAAGGGAACGTCAATTAGGGGAAGGGGAACGAGAGGAGCACGGTCCCTCCTAGGAATTTGCCGTAATTGACACTCCGGACAAGAAGTACAAAAATGGTGAACCTCCTCATTAATTCCCGGCCAATAAAATCTGAGCTTGATCCGCTCTAAGGTTTTTTGGGTGCCTAAATAGCCTCCAAGGAGGTGAGAATGTGCCAGTTCACAAACCTGCCACCGGAAGGTTCGTGGGATTAACAACAATTTCCGGGACCTCCCCCTCATGCTCGGCGACCCGATATAATAAGTCAGTGAGGTCCTTCTGGCATGGACTGATGCATGAGTTGGCCATTAACGAGAACAACTTCGTTTTTTGCAAATTTAAGGGAGTCATCATTCCATTGCTTCCTTTTAAAAGAAGCCGGCGTTTCTCTAATTTGAAAATGAATTTGGGAGAGAGGATCCAGGTTGACCTCAAGGGGCGGAGATTCGTCCCGAATACGTCCCGGATCGTTGAGGCATGTGTGGATGATGTTTCCACCTGCAACGGTCCCGGAGTCTCTCCGTCCTCCTCACGGGCTTCCGTACTTCTCTCTGCTGGCTGAATACACGGCGTGGAGATCGCTTGAGATGAATCATCCTCATCTATAACTAGGCCCAAGCGTGGATCGGGAGTAGCCTGTAGCTCACCGCATTTATTATTAGACCAGTCCTGCCCCAGAATTAATGGAAAAGGTGGATCGGGGAGGACCGCTATGGGGAATTTTTTTAGCGATCCTCCTTCAAAATGAAAACTAGGACGGATTTATAGGTACGGACTTCTCCGTGAATACATTTAATACAGGTCTTTACTTTCATCCATTGTCACGGTAAGACATATCGGCAATCAACAATGGAAATGTTGCTGCCGGAGTCGAACAATGCGTTGAGTTTGTAACCATTTACGACTGCTTGTCCCGTATGGAAAACCACCAGGTGATTAGCAAGAGCACACAAACCACTCTCCGTCCTCCGCCTGCATTCCGCCTCGCTCCCGGATGGGTTATCTGCCAAGCGGCCTGGGGACTTCGGAACAGGCTCCAGTTTATGTGGAAGAGACTTATGGTGTGGGACGTAATCTCTGGGGAATCCACTAGAGGACTGTTCTGCTCTCCCAGATTTTGAGGCTGACTTAGGTTTTTTTATGAGCAGTATCAGCTCTTCCATTGAATGGAATTCTCTCCAGACCGGCTGGGCAAAGTGCTGGGGAAGCCCTTGTAAAAAAATAAAGCAGGCTATTTGCTGCACTATTTGGAAGAGGGTTAATTCAAACGGCCTTAGCCATAATGACACCTGTTCCCAGAGGGCCATAGCTTGCCCCCGAACTGATCCCATAGGATTGAATTTCCAAGTCTATATTCTCCCTGCCTGCTGGTCTGGGGCTAACCCATTTTTAGCTGGGTCTTTGGTCCCAATGGGCGGCTCAGCTCTCTTGTCCGAGAGAACATAATAAGCCCTTTTTGTTTCATCCCCAGAAACCAGCCTATGTCTGTATGTCTCTTCTACACTCTCCTCCTGGTAAGATACTAGCCCGGGGTTGCACTTACGGAGCGGAGCCTGTACTGAGCCTTTCCTGACCATCGGACGAACTCCCAACCCAGAAACTCGGCCCCGATACTTTCCTACCTGGCTGAAGTTTAGGTTCTGTCCCGATTTCTTCTGGAACAAAATCCTGCCGGCTACGCCACTGTGATAAAAACACAGACCAGACATCATAAAAAGGTTTGGGGCAGCCACCCATATAATATCCCTGGCTGCAAATTGACAGAGATGTTCTCAATACTGAGTCCAAAATAGAACTGATTTCTAGGTCGTAAGATGGCGGCTTTAAAGGCCCATATAGGAAGTGACGTCATCAAAGGGGCCGGACTCGGAAGTGACATCATCGAGGGGCCCGGACCCGGAAGTGGTGTAATCAAGGGGCCCGGACCCAGAAGTGATGTCTTCTGAGGTACTGGAACCTGGCAGGATTTCTCGGTAACAGTCTGCAGGGAACTGAGAAAGACAGCGCACCCTGCTACCCCCTGGTCGGATGTAGTATTACCATTACATAAGCCCTTCAGCTGCCTCCTTCTTGCACGTATGTGACACAACCAACACCTAAGTAGAAAAGAATAACATTCAAAGTGCATTTTATGGTAAAAACATTATTAAATTTTGCAGCATATTCTGTTACAACATTGGTATACAACATAATTAATTCTCCGATAAACATTTTGGAAGAGAAATGATTTACCTTTATTCTGAGGGGTAGCACATGAATATTGAATGATGCATTACAACGTTATAGCCAGTTAAATCAAATTATTATCAAATTGAAGCAGAGTTTAAAGGGTTAAGGAGTCTTTCTCTGCTGGTCACTGTCAGAAAAGCCAAATTATATCCATTGTAATTCAATGTTGTATAACAATACAATGAGAAAACTTCCTAGTGGATGAAAACATTTGATATGCACCGTATACACACTTGATTTCATGTATCAGTCTTTCATTAGCATTATGTACAACTTTTCATTTTGATTCACATATTGTGATTGTCATATTAGTGGATGATCATGGGTGCAAACTTAAAGAAATAAGTAGCTTTTTGTCTGAGACACAACACAGACATTTTAAAATGACATGATTATTCCTAAAAGAAAAGCTTATTTTGAAACAACATTTATTTATATAGCAGGTTTTTATACAAATGATGTAACTCAAAGTGCTTTACAAGATAATGAAAGAAAAAAGAAAAAAATATAAAAAATAAAATTAGGCAATACTAATTAACAAAGAATAAAGTAAGGTCCGATGGCCAAAGAGGACAGAAAAAACAAAAAAGAAACTCTAGACGGCTGGAGAAAAAAAAACAAAATCTGCAGGGGTTCTGAGGCCACGAGACCACCCAGCACCCACTAGGCAAACAAACTAGGAAAGAAACCTTTTTTCGTGTGATATACAGCTTTATAAAACACTGCAAGCTCCCTAAGTTTCAAAGCAGCATTTTAGTGTGAACTGAACACATTACATTATAATAAATGCAAATTGCACAATGTTTTTCACAGTTTTGGTGTTCCTATGTAACAAATGCCTATCGTGCATTGAAAGATTTATAACACAGTGCTTTGTTCATATCTTGTATACACAGGGGAGCAGAAGGGACAGGTTAGGAGAGAACTATAGTATGTCTACTATAATAAAGCAACATGCCCAGGTAGTAAATGTCTTCCTTCATTTAGGGAGGAATTTTCTTAAGCAAACTATTATGGCAGCCTGATTTTGTGAACGTCTCTCTGCTTGTAATGATTAGTAATACCTTTCACTTAACGATTACTTCACAATTTATTTCCACTCAAATGATTACTTGTATCTTTATGGGGAAAGTACTTTTTGACATTACTCAAAATATAAAATATTTTGCCAAACCTTTAACTCCTTTTTTGTAATAAAATCTGAACGCTTGCACCACCGCACTTTTTGATTTATTCTGATGGCAGCCAAATAAAATATTTGCAACTTAGGAGCATAATTAGGAAAAAGTGAAATTACTGTTCAGTGATCTTCTACATTCAGCGTGTAGCAATTCAAATGCTCCCGACGTTACAGGCAAATAAATCCTTTCATCATCATATAACTGTCTCTTAAGATGCCTTAATGATGATATAGGCACTTAATTAAGATATTCTAGTAGCGCTTCATTTTGCACTGAATAAATAAATGTTTAGCTGATAAGCAATTACCTATTCTAATTAAAGTTCACTTGCATAATCAGCCTATTGATATTTTGTAGCGGTTTTCAAATTGATATTCACAGACTAAACAAATATCTAATGAATCAGACAACAGCAGCCTTGTAATTAATGAAGAAAAGATTTAACTCTATAGTTAATATGTGCTGGCTTTGGTTTTTAACTGCATTGGGTGGGCTCTCTCTATGGGCTTTGGCAAGCCATTGACATTTCTATGCGATGCCTTTGAAAAAAGTGTTACTGAAAAGGAAATTTGACTTACTTTTAAAAATGGCATCACAAGAAAGAAAACTTTAAAAAAGTTAAAATTAGTTACACTGTTTTATCAGACAAACGTACTTGTTTAACTCTAACTTTAATACAGCATTAATCTAAAATAGTTTTTCCAATGAACAAAGTGACATGGAAATATTATTATTAATCCATTATTCTGTTTAGTTAAGACTAATAGTCTGTACTATTAAAAATAAATACAAATAATGGAATTAACACCTGTTCACTGTGACACTACATTGAACCCAGCAGATTCTGTAGGAACTGCATGATTGGATGTTTTTGGTAGTCTGATGGATAATATTCCTAAATACAATATTAATTTTTTAAACAAGGCAAAAACATTTTTAACAGTGTATCTTAATTTTTCTTGTAATGAAAAACTTAAACAATCATAAAGAGCTTGGGCACCTATAGGCAAACCCTGTATAAATGAATATAAACATGTAGTATACACATCTCAAAAAGTCTCAAAACGACTGCTCCAAGATGGTGACATTTCCAGTTAAGTACAGGCTAGGCAGAATGAGGTGGGTCAAGGGGGAAGGACACAAGACGTGAAGTCAGAGGTGGTAGGTTTGTCAGTCATTCAGTCTGTAGACGGAGGAAGAAAAGAGGTGTTAGTAAACAGCGCCACCTTGCAGATCAGTGAGGAATTACCCTCATCAGAGCCTTTAAGCTGCCTCCAAGGTGCACATGTCTGAAAGCCTGTAATACTTACAGTTTACTGGACCTTTCTGAATTCTATGTCAGAGTTTCCCTTGCATATCACAATTCAGAAAAACGAGCACATTTTGAAAATGTTAAGTTTTGTGTTATGTTCCTTTTACTGACCTACTATAGGCAGTACAGTAATCCCTCCTCCATCGCGGGGGTTGCGTTCCAGAGCCACCCGCGAAATAAGAAAATCCGCGAAGTAGAAACCATATGTTTATATGGTTATTTTTATATTGTCATGCTTGGGTCACAGATTTGCGCAGAAACACAGGAGGTTGTAGAGAGTCAGGAACGTTATTCAAACACTGCAAACAAACATTTGTCTCTTTTTCAAAAGTTTAAACTGTGCTCCATGACAAGACAGAGATGACAGTTCTGTCTCACAATTAAAAGAATGCAAACATATTTTCCTCTTCAAAGGAGTGCGTGTCAGGAGCACAGAATGTCACATAGATAGAGAAAACAATCTCTAGCAAACAAATCAATAGGGCTGTTTGGGTTTTAAGTATGCAAAGCACCGCGGCACAAAGCTGTTGAAGGCGGCAGCTCACACCCCCTCCGTCAGGAGCAGGGAGAGAGAGAGAGAGAGAGAGAGAGATAGAGAGAGACAGAGTTTGTTTTTCAGTCAAAAATCAATACGTGCCCTTCGAGCTTTTAAGTATGCGAAGCACCGTCCAGCATGTCGTTTCAGGAAGCAGCTGCACAAAAGATAGCAACGTGAAGATAATCTTTCAGCATTTTTAGACGAGCGTCCGTAGCGTCTAGGTGTGCGAACAGCCCCCCTGCTCACACCCCCTACGTCAGGATCAGAGAAAGTCAGCGCAAGAGAGAGAGAAACAAAAGTAAGTTGGGTAGCTTCTCAGCCATCTGCCAATAGCGTCCCTTGTATGAAATCAACTGGGCAAACCAACTGAGGAAGCATGTACCAGAAATTAAAAGACCCATTGTCCGCAGAAATCCGTGAACCAGCAAAAAATCCGCGATATATATTTAAATATGCTTACATATAAAATCCGCGATGGAGTGAAGTCACGAAAGGCGAAGCGCGATATAGCGAGGGATCACTGTAATGTAAAAAATGAGAAATGACCAGAAGATACATAGTCAAGGAATGGGCCACAGTCAAAAACTGGGTGTCAAAAAGATCTTTCACTAAACCCAAAAACACAGTGAAAAACACTTGGGGTAAAAAAAACATGAACAAAAGAAAGCTGAGAAAATAACATTATTTTCAATTGTGATCTTAAAGAAATCCTTCAAGCTCTGAGCCACTAGACCTGACAAAGATGACCTTTAACCCATCACCTAGATGATGTCACAATTTGACCACACTCCAGGGAATTATGGGAAGTATTTACATGCAGACAGTCATAACAATAGCTTAAAATGGTGGCACAGATCAGAATAAAATGTAAACAAATTATGAAATCTTTAATGAAGTAAAATAGAACAAAACAGTTTAAATACAGGTTTTCTGTGTGTCAGAACCCATTACTCCATACATAATTAACCAGAAATTCTATTAGAAGGTGAATGAAAAATATATAATTTCCAAAGATTTATTCGTTTCTTGGCATGTTCATTGACTCTTTTACCTTTAATATCAATTAGAAGAATTTTTGCAACAGTGGTCGACTAGATCACTGTAACGCACTCCTCTCAGGACATCAATTGGTTGCAACTCGTGCAGAATGCAGCTGCTGGAATCTTAACTAGGAAAAGAAAATCTGAGCACATCTCTCCAGTTTTGATGTCATTACATTGGTTACCCGTGCCATTTAGAATTGACTTTAAAATACTGCTCATGGTTTACAAAGCCTTAAATATTCTCGCTCTATCCTATATTTTGGAATGCCTGTCACCTTTCACTCCAAATCGTAACCTTAGATCTTCAAATGAGTGTCTGATTGTAATTCCAAAAGCTAAACATAAAAGAAGTGGTGAGGCAGCCTTCTGCTGTTATGCACATAAAATCCGGAATAGCTTACCAATAGAAATTTGCCAAGCTAATACGGTGGAGCACTTTAAAATACTGCTTAAAAACTCATTATTTGAACATGGCTTTCTCATAGCTACATTTTAGTGTAACCCTGATTAACTATATATTCATTGAATTATCATTTTTATCATGGTTCCGCAATCTGTACTAATCCCTACTGTTCTTTGCTGTTCTTTTTCCGTTTTTTCTGTGGTGGTGATCTGTGCAACCACCACCTGATCAAAGCACCATTCAGTCCCTACACTGGTGGATTGAAGGTCAGATGTCCACATGACAGTCATTATCTAATTCTTTCACGTGAAGCCTGAAAATCATGAGGACTGATTTAAATCATTTATGTTAGGTAGAATGCCTAGTGTGGGCTAGGTTGTCTTGTGGCATTGGAACCCCTGCAGATTTTGTTTTTCTTTTTCTCCAGCCCTCTGGAGTTTATTTTTTTGTTTTTATTCTGTGTTATTAGTATGACCTAATGTTATTTTTATTTTTATAAACTTTTCTTTCTTCTTCTTGTAAAGCACATTGAGCTACACCATTTGTATGAAAATGTGCTATATAAATAAATGTTATTATTATTAAGCTATGTACTTTAACATTGATAGTGTTTTGTTTTAACTGTCAGGGGGGGAATAGACAGTATGAAATATGATTGTTAGTAACAAGTGGGAATGGTGAGCTACACAACACAGAAATCTTAATACACATTCATGTGGAGATAGATTGTACTTGTAATGCATTAGTCTGGGTAGGCAGTCAAGGCTTCCTTAGTTTCTGGACATATGGTGGTATATAATTATAGTTCTGTTTTGATCCAGAACATAGTTTCTGGAGCTTAGTTAAGAGACTAGACTTAAGATGTGCATTTATGTAGGGCTGCTTTAAATGCTTTTAGAAATGTTCACGTTGTCCTGGGTATAAACCACAACAGTGGGGTAAGGGGAGCACAATAGCTTTTCTGATTGATAATCTCTAGTCTTCAATTGAAAATAAAACATAATATGTAATCTATGACTTGTTTTTGGATCTGTAGCTATAGTTGTAAAGTGTTTCTAATTTCTGAAATTTGTGTTAGTTGTAAACTTTGAGCTTTGTTTTTGTTCTAAAATACTCCATTTGATCGATAGTTTATGACTGGTTTGCAGTGAAACAAAAAAATGCAGTACAATATACAGGTGATTGTAGGCCTTTTTGGCAATGTGCTCCTAACAATAATGAAACTTAAGGTAAACTTCCAATGCTGAGATGTTCTTCTCTTATCTTTCCCTTTCACCCTACTTGGTTTTGGTCAGGCAAGACGACTGACCTGATTCCATCCTCGCATATTTATAGACCCTGGCCCAGAAAGGGCAGAACAGCCGTCCAGACGATCCATAAGCACACTTGTGACATGACACACAGGATCTTACATTGAAACATTCAGATTCTATCTAAGAAACTATTGTTTAGTTTGTGATAGAAACAAATAACAAAATAGTTTTGAGGACATTTGCTGAGATACTTTGATTATGACTTCTGGTTTAGCATTTTGGAATTAATATTTAATTTTTATAGTTTCTTTTTGTATTCTGATTGAATCCCATTTAATGACTACAATTTTTGCTATAGTCCTTTTGTGCCTTCTTCCTTGTCCCTATTGCTGTCTAGTAATATAACAGTATAATAATTGCAAGATTTGATACAAAGTGTCACAAAAACAACCATAAAACATGGAAAAGGTTGGGGGCAGCCACCTGTATAATTTTTCCCGACTGCAAAACTGTGTCAAAATAATAGACATGTTCACACAACTGAGTCCAAAACAGAACTGATTAACTGGAAGCAAGATGGCAGCTTTAAAGGCCAGTGGAGGAAGTGATGTCATCAGGAACCAGAAGTGACATCGTTGACTGCCCCAGAGCCGGGCAGGATTTCCCTAGAATGGTCTGCAAAAGATCGAGAGGGAGAATTAGTGCACTTCACCACCCCCTGGTCCAGCATGGAGTTACATGTACTCAAGCCCTTTAGTTGTCTCCTAAACACACGTGTGTGACAAAGGTAACAAATTACTCTCAAAAAAGAAATATTAATTTGTGCGTATCTATGATGCACTGAAGAGTATAAAGAATATTGTCTTGAATATGGTCAAAGCAAGCTTCATGGGTCCAACAATTTAGTGTGTTTTGCTAAGAAAGCTAAAATGGATGAGCTTTACATAATGTGGTTGTAGTTAATGATAAGCAACCTAAAATGGGGGTTAATACACCGATAATATCTATAAGCCATTTTATGTTTGTGATTATAAATAATGAGGACAAAAACAAGCCACAAGAAAATAATTACTTTTTCATCCCAGTTAGGTCCATAAACATTTCCCAGAATTAGTCTAAGTTTATTTAATTTTTCGATTGTAGTAATAGTAGTAGTAGCACTTAAGAACATAATAACATATGATATTTAACAAATGAGAGGAAACCATTCAATCCACCAACCTTGCTTGTTTAGCTAATAAACTAAGCTGTCCCAATATCTCATCCTGACACCTCTTAATTAAAGGTTGTCAGGTTTTCTGCTTCAACTACATGTTTTGGTAGTTCGTTCGCGATTCCCACAACTCTTTGCATGAAGAAGTTGTTTTCTGGCTTCTGTCCTAAATGCACTTCCCCTGGTGTCTTTGAGTAGGTGATTCACGACTTAGTTTAAAGAATTCTTCTGGATCAACTTTATCAACGCCTTTTTTGAAGATCTTGATAAGGTCTCCATGCAGTCTTCTCTGCTCAAGAGTAAACTGGTCTAATTCTCTGAGTCTGTCAGAATACGACATGTCCTTAAGTCCTGTGATGCACTTGGGTGATGTAGTGTGGTGATCAGAATTGCACACAATACTCCAGATACCATCTCACTAGTGTTTACATGTTTTGAGCATAACATTCCCTGATTTATATTCAACAGTTTTTCATAATATAACCTAATATTTTTTTTTTGACATTTTAATGACTTCTACACATTGCTAAGATAATGAAAATGTTGTGTCAGCATCCCTAAAACCTTTTCAGAGGTTGCTTCCTTTAGGAAAGTGTCTGCCATCTTGTATTTGTAATTGACGTTCCCTTTGCCCATGTGTGTCATTTTTTACTTTTCTAGTTGTAATTGTATTGTCACATGTACAGGTTACAGTGAATTTCTTACCTGCATTATCTAGCTAACAGGCAAAATGTGACCACTCTCTGATGCAATTATAAAAATGACATAACTTCATTTTATGAAAAAGATAAGTCATTATTAAATACAGTTTTAAAGTGCCTTTGTCAAAACAAGACTACAGCTAGAAAGGTGTATAAGTGTGTGTGAGCAGCATAATATAACAGAGTTAGTCATTACTTTAGAGATGACAAAATAGATTGTTAAACAAAAAAATACTTTTCTTAAACCATTGATTTAATTTGTATAATTGTAGTAATACACCCATTCAACCCACACTTTCACTCACATTAATTGATTGTACCATTTAAAAATATCTCCAGTAAGAATGCTGTATACTATGTCAAAGAACTAAGGTGTTATGGCTTTTTCTTATCAATAAATGATTGAGAATCTTGACTTTCCAACTAATAAATGTTTTAAACAATTACGGTTACATTTGTTCCCCCATTTCATACTTTTAGTGACATATCATTGTACATGTACATTTATTTGCTTAGCAAATTTATCCAAAGTGACTTACAAAACAGCTCAATCGAGTAAACATTAGTCTGGAGTGTTCAGGAACATATCTATGACTTCTAACTTGCATTTAACTGTCAAACACTTTACATGGCAAACATTTCAGTCAGTAATATCTTAAAATCATAAACTTTCTTCGCCTTCTTCGTCAACCCTTCATAATTTCTTTAACTGCTTTAGAGGCTCAGTCTTCACACAGTAGGAAACACCAAAAACAAACAGATCTCCCTAATCATCCTTTCATAATAAAACAGCAACCATTAAAGTAGTAGTGACTCTGAAGAGTATGTGCATTAGTACTAGTAATAGTTGCTGTTTTCCTCAAACAGGAATGTAAATATGATGTAGTTTATATCACTAGCACTATTCAGACATGTCTTCAGTAGTATTTTGACAGCAATAAAAAAGAGGAAAGAACTGTATAATAATAACAATAATATCTGTCTGAAATATCAGTAATAATAAAGCCTACTATGCACACTAAAAGTATTTCCTTAGCAACAGTTGTATTTTGCCAGCCATAAAATACAGGAAAAAAGAATTATATATAGTAATATTATAAATTGCTAATGATTTTGGTATGACTTTATCTTTAATTTGATCATTAATTTTAAGATGAGAAAAAATTTAATTCTGCCAAATTTCATAATACAAAAAACTGAATATTAAAATTGGCCTTGTATTATGTATTGTATGACAGTACTACATTACTGAAATGAAACACAATGGCAAATGAAAATATCTTTCATTGAAAGCAAAGAATATAAAAATCTGCTTAAAAACTACAAAAATATATAACATGACAAACCGACTGTATTTTAGCATGACCATTAATTAATGATTGAACATAACCATTATTCTCTTTAATGATGTGAAGGTGAAAGTTGTTGGTGCTCAACGGTCATCACTCACAAAAATTGTAGTAATTTGTATCCTCGGATTTATCTGGTACATCGCAACATTGTTTCATAAATGCACCACTGCATCAACAGGATTGTTTTCAACCTGAGCTCTTATCATTATATTGAAACATTTTCCATGATATGCTGAAATGCTACTGGGAGCATCAAGTTGAGGATACTGCAGCTGTCATGATCTGCAAACGTAAAAATGAGGGCTTGAGATGTCAATGCACATGTTACTGATACTGATTCAGAAATGCGGTAGATTACAGCAAGGAAAAAATTGAGCAGTGGATGTTGCATTGATTTCGGCAAAAGTTCACTAGTAAGGTGGAGGGGTAAAACAGCCAAATTTTCAATGCCTGCTTTTCTAGTCAAATCATACGTATCCATTGTAATAAATCGACAAACTACTCAAAAAGGTTTGGGGTGGTAGTCCCATATAATGTTGTACCAGACACAAACAAAAAGATAGACATTCGTTTAAGGGATCAAAAATATTTGATAAATAAAAGAGGTATTTATAGGGGGAAAATGATGGCTAAATGATTGAACTGGACACAAAGTCACAGCAGAGAGGCGGAAGTGACACCAAAATATTGAGACCGGAAGTGAAGTCATCAGAGGGGAGTGGAGTCTGGCGTCTTCGTCGTGGGACCGGAAGTGGTATCTTCATGGAAGAAGCAGCCATTTTGTGAGCCTGGACACAAAGAAGGTAAGCGTGCGGTTGTATTATTTTTCTTCCTTGGATCTGAAGATAGAAAGAGAGAAGCGTTAGTATCTGACACAAACCCCATGTCTCGCGGGACTTCACTCACCTCTGGGCTTGTTGACCGTCTCCTAAACGCGCGTGCATGACAGCATGGAGTGTGTATCTTCAACTGAAGGCAATATTGACGCAGCAGAGAGGTCTCAGCTTCATACAAAGTGTTGACATTCTTATTTTTATTGGAAAGTCAGGATTATAAGTTATCCATTGATTCACTCAGATCCCATAGCTAGTGCATTAGTAAGGCATTCAAGTGGGAAATAAAAGGGCAGAAATTGTTGCAGCAAAGTTTGGTGTTAACTCAGAGAACAAAAAGATCAATTTCAATTTAGATGGTTTTGTACTGCAGTAACTTTATATTAGAGGTTTATAGTGTCATTATTTTCATATGTACATAATGCAGTTCCTAATAGGAACATACAGCTCACCTTATGTTACCGCATTGCAAATATTTATGTTAGTATTTAAGATTATTTTGATTTAATAACAAGAAAACATGTACAAAACATCACATGCTTAGCAATTAATGAGCCTTAAAGTGTTGATTCATAAAAAAATGGCGGTGCTCATGAATTCTGAAGACACAAAATGGTAGTGTTAAAGAATGAAGAAATAAGAGTAAAAGAATGGTACAAAATATAAAAAGTAAAAATGACAATAATTCCTGATAAAAATTAAAGGAAGCAAAAATGTTTCTGTCACATTCCTAATAAAGATCCCTTCCTTCCTAAGACACAGGCTCAGAATGTGCCCACCAGGCCTCAACAAAAATCTGAAATTGTCTAATATCCATTGCAGGGACCAAGGATTCTTCCTCCAGACCATAACCCATGAAATGGACCACATACAGGATTACTGAACCAAGTCATCTGGAATCCAAAATTCTCAATTTCATATCATCTCTAATCACCAGTTGAGGAGAATACTCACGAAGAACATGCTAGTACGAGTTAGATGAATCTAAAATAAAATTAAGCAATCAATATAGCAACAGGCCTACAACCTTAGGCTTTTAATGCTTTGTTAAAGACTGATTTACTTCAAAGTATAAGGATCTCTTAAATGGGCTTAAATTAAAATATGCATCAAAACTCCTCAAATATTGCTCTCCATTGTTCCCCGCCATCTATTACTTAATTGATCACACTCTTAACATTAGCTCTTGGAATGCCAAAAAAGCTCTCCACAGTCGGTCTTTTGCTAGAGAAACTCCTGTGCATTGATTGGATGGTGATCTTGCATTCTTTGTATACATTGGCAATGCTACAGTAAACAGGAGTCATGTGTAAATATTTAAAGATTACCTTTTATTTCAGTTTCATTAAATTCCATGATTATATTATACTAGTTATCTCAGGGACCTAAATGTAATGTACTGTTCATCGGGTTGCATTGCATGATAATGACTTTGAGATTATAGTCTGGTGGGTTAAATAGAGAGATACTTTTTCAAAACATACTTTACTGTTGCTCTATGGTGTAAGACAGATTTGCTCTTTTTAAAGAAAGGACTGCCAATATAGCCCAATTGCTATGTGTTTTCTGAAATAATGCCCCTCAGTCTCATTTGTCTTGTCATAAATAATCAAATGTCCTCCTTAACATTCTGAAATTGTCAGACATCTATTTCACATCAAACCTCTCCAAATCTTCTTTGCACAATTCCTGACTCATCTCTGTATATATAAAATCCAACGTTTGTCTATCTGTATGTCTGTCTGCTTTTCACGAGAGAACTACTTAACGGATTTAGATTGGGTTTTTTTCTATAATTTGCTTGAACATTCCAGTTGATTTTGTGACCTCTCTCATCACACTAAGTAGCATTCTTCGCCTGTGGTACCGATTTGTTTACGCAAATCCAAGAGAGACACAGCGGGCCTAGGGGATGGGGGCCCTCCTAACTCACGTGCCAGCTTCAGGGTGTATCTTACATCCGCTTAGCTAGCAAATGAGAGAACTACTTAACGGATTTAGATTGGGTTTTTTTCTATAATTTGCTTGAACATTCTGGTTGATGTTGCGACTTCTCTCATCACGTTAAGAATTCAGAGCTCACTTGCAGGAGTGATATATTCACACTAATCTGAGACAGAGGCTGAGGGGAGGGGGAAGCGTGACGTCAGGAGTGGGGAGTTGGTTTACCTCTGTGTTTGGGAGTGTACTATGCCTCCGCTTAGCCAGCGATACCTTTGTGTTTATTGATTTTAAAAGTTTGTCCTGCATCCTGGGGATGACTAGTCTGTCATATCTACAGGTTTCTACTTACAAATCTGGCAGTGATGATTCCATTGAAGTCATCTTTGATCCCTTGTCTTTGTGAGATGACAAATTCGGAGATGTCCTGAACTGTACACAATTTGACGTTCAGCAGTCAGCACAGAGAGTGTATTCATGGTTGTCTATTAGATATCATCTGTTTGAGGAATTAAGTTTTAGGTATCGGTACACAGTAATATTGGAAAGGAATTGCTTGATTAATTAATTTAAACAATCAAAAAAAAAAGTCAGAACTGAGTCGCTTTTAGCTGCAGTCTGAACATATCCTTCATAGCCTCTAGCAACATATAGATTCATACAGACTTTTCAACTCCATTCAATTTTAGTCATTATGCCTTTTCTACAACATTAATTTTGAATTAGGGAGGCAGTTGCCCTTATCTCATTGCTGCTTCTTAATAATAAAATTAACATAGGGTAACACTTTTAGTGGGGTTTCTCATGCAGATTTCTTATAAGGAAACCAAATTTGGTCCTCTTTTAAGTGAAAAAGTGCCCCAGCTGCAAATTAACTCAGACTTCTTTATAAAAGTAAAACACACTTTCTGTTTACAGTTCGACATTCACTTGGACCTCGAAATTAAGCATAAATGAACCATTCTCAGACCACAGCCCAAAGGCACATCTATGTTTGAGCTGCTGGACCATTAATGAATTCCAAATTCCATTCCAAATGTGCACAAGCAGGCCATTGGTTTGATCAGTTAATAGTAAAGTATGTTTACCTAATCATTTGATAACACACTCAAGAGGAGTAGTTATCATTTCTATAATTTTGTCTCAAAATAAAACAAAACTAGTAGCTAAAAAGCATGCTTAACTTTTGAAGAATTTTTTTTCTTCTAACTATAGGTAACTTAACTCACTGTGCGGGCCACCTTGCTCTTCTACCATTACTCTGATGTGTTTTCGGTTGCTCCTACTTGCAATTGTGCTCCAGTGCCAACTAAGCTTATTTTTACAGATGTAAAAAATATGTGTTATATAAGATGTGAAACTGAAAGGACTCCACACTATCATGTTCCTTGGTCTTGGATCCTCCACTGTATTCGCATCCCAAAAAGTTATTAATGATAAGCTTTGTCAATGAAGTAACGTGCGTAATAAGTAAGAAGGCAACTAATTGTTAGTTGGCAACTATTTTTCTTAACCATTATCAACAACATTGATTAGTAAAAAAAAGTTAAGAAACAAAGGCAAAAAAAAAGAGATTATGAGATAAAAGACTATCTTTAGGGACTTTCAAAGATATGGGTGAAAACCAAAATACACATCAGAAGGTGAAAATCAACAAAACTCAAAAATAAACAAGGAAAATTACAAATAATGATCTAATATCTGTTTCCCAATTATTACACATGAGAGTTTTTGTTGAAAAATCCAACAGTTTGAATAAATCAAACTTTGTGATCACATTATGGCTGTGTCTATATAAAAACAGTACAAAATGGTATTGACCATAAAAAAATCTAACATAATTTTGACAATGAATAACCTAAAATGAATGAATATAAACATGAATAGTTATAAAGACTTAAAGAAGAACTACACTGTGACATCTGTAGGACAGGTTAATAAAACCATTCACAAGATCCTTTTTTAATATATATATTTTTGTATACAGTATAGATTTCTTGTTTGGCTTGAGAACACCTGAGAATTGCCCAAAAACAGCTGGAATCTATGGCTGGGCTGCCCTGCTGCTACTGCAACCCTCACCAAGAAAAACAGTCTTAGAAAATGAGATGAGATGGGATGGAATCGCCTCACTTTCCAACTAACGCAGTGATCCTTCATATTTTGTTAGATTCTCGGGACAATCCATTTCCATTTTCCTTTTCATGATGGTGTCCTGACATAGTCTGTTAAATGAAGATGTAAAAATATAATTAAATAGATAAGTGTCAGCTGACACAAATATAGCCAAAGTTTTTGGATGAAGCTATTTCTTTATAACCTTCACTGAATCAAGCAGCTTTGCTTTTTATTAGACTTCCTAAATCAAATTTTGATGATTGCCTTTTAAAGACCATAAAACAGAGAGTTAATAAACCCTAAAGACAATCACCACCATGTCCTTCCAAATCAACAATTATTTAATTATAAAATATTTATTAAAACAAACAAAATCTAAACACGTGAAGATAAAGAAATATATTACAAACAATCAATAAGCAGGATGGCTCAATTAATACCAATAAAAAAAACATAAGGAATTCTGAAAGAAACTAATTACAAAAAAAGAAAAAAACAAGCAAACTATAAATTCATATCATAGAACTTTTTATGGCCAAAACCATGCAATAAACCTAAATTCCAAACTCTATTACTGATTAAAAAACAAAAAATAAATCCAACATGCACTGTTAACTAAGGCCATAAAACACAAATCAGAAAAGTAACCTGCATAAGTTGAAATAGCAGGCTTGACTTTTGAGACGCTTGCAGCTTGAACTAACTCTTCTATGAGCCTAAGGGGGCTCCCTTAATCAGCCACAGCACCTGGGTAATTGGTATTAAGTCCCACCATTTAGGGTTAATTTCAACAAGGAAGAAGAAAATAATTAAATAGCCTAAGGGTAAAATTTGTTCTAAGATGAAGAAAACCTAAAAAAAGGAAAAATGGGGAAAGTTGCAGAGCACTGGCAGAACTGTGACACATATTGTATCTTATTAACCTCAGAGAATGAGGAAGGTAGCGGGATGGGAAGGAAAACAACTGTAAAGAACTGTAACGTCTCTGTATCGTTTTGTTCTTCTAGACCAGTGTTTCCCAAACTCAGGTTTTTGTTCCAACCAGCTTTTGTTTTTAATTGAACTCCTGGGCTAATTAAGTGAACAGTTATTTCCCAAGTTCTTTGTTTTGGGAACAATATAGAAATTAGTTTGCTAAAAAAATATATATATATATTAAAATGTACCAAGCAGTTACACAGGAATAATGTATTTTTTTTCCTTTTTAACAGTATTTGCGTCTTGATTTTCATTCTACTTTTCCAGGTGTTCTACTTGTTTAATGAATCTGTTATTTACTAATTAGTGGGTCTGACGCTAAAGTAGTTGCATCCTTTGATATCACTGTTGTTTGCCTGGGTGTCTGCTCCGCTCGTTTTAAATTGTCATTAATAAGATACAATGAAGGGGGGAAACTGCACCGAGAAAGAGCAAAATATAAAGAAATCAACAAAAGACAGTTAAGCATTTGAATCTGTAGAAAAAATAGAAATATTTCTAAATGTCTTATAAATGTAAAAATCATGCTGCTGTGCTTTACTGAATGTCGACTAAAAGAAAAATAATACCAGCTAATTAAATGAGATCAGTGTTAGCAGGTGTTGTCACTGATTAGGAATCTGGTTGGAACAAAAACCTGCAGTCAGATGGGGTCCCCAGGACCAAGTTTGGGAAACACTGGTCTAGACCTTGTAAGCTTTTGAGATGCCCAGAGGTTAGTCTTCTATACTTGCAAGCCCTGCCACCAGCTTATTCACATTTATGTAATGCAAGGATCTAGTGTGTCTCGTTTCTGGAGGTACTGCCAGGGCCAGTCCCTTCACTGGTACGACCTATAAACTTGTGTAATGAATGAGAAATGTTTTACATTAACATAAGTTTTACTTTAAGCTAAAGTCTAGACCAGGGGTCTCCAGCTCCAGTCCTGGGGCCTCATGTATAAATGTTGCGTACGAACGTTTCCACGCTCAAATCGTGATGTATAAAACCTAAACTTGGCGTAAAGCCATGCACATTTCCATGGTACCTCATACCCTGGCGTACGCAATTTCTCTGCTCGGTTTTGCAGACTGGTGGCACCCAGCGTCAAAGCAGTGCTACTGTTCCTGTGTGGTCACCCTTTCTTTCTTAGATCCACATTCCTGACACGGCTTTATAAATACACTGAAACTAACTGCATATTGTTTATTAGTGTAATGCATCTGATTGTAATTAACCTGCAGCAATATAATGGTCCAGGGAATAGCCCTAGTATTCCAATTACCATAACTTGCTTTAGCGTTGTTACTCTCAATGCATCTTCTTCTTCTTTCAGCTGCTCCCGTTAAGGGTTGCCACAGCAGATCATCTTTTTCCATATTATTCTCACTGCACCACTCAGAGTGTTTATATCACTGTATCTGAGTGGGGAATCACAGCAGCAGCTGATCGGAAAGAGAATTATCAGTATACAGCATCAAGCACACGCTGCCTGAGCCACGGCAAAATGTTTCAGAGACTTTCCTGTACGGACTTCGCAGTTTAGAAAAAGTTTCATCCCAAGAACTATAAATGCACTAAATCAGTCCATCAAGTGCTCCTTGTAGAGCTGTTTGTACTTATAAGTACAATTACCCCACTATAAACTTGCACTACAGTTATAATATTGCACAACCTGCGCCACTTTATAAAGCGCGTATTTACATATGATGACGATATCATTTTTAAGATGAAATGCATCAAAATATGTTGATTTTATTATACAGATAAAACTTTAACATCATTTAAATAATCTGTATTGTTAATAATTAAACATGTGGGGACACGGTACCGCAGCACTAGCTAGTTCAGGGATTGTTCCTGCATTGCGTTGTATTCTTGCTAGTGCTGAAGGAAGGATAGACGGATAGAATAATTAAACACGTACTACGAACATATTTCAATGTTCCTTAAAAGTTTTGAAGAATTGGCGTTCTAAGCTTACAAATGGCTTCACATCTATTACAGAGCTGATTGTGTGGCGAATGGGTATTTGGAAGAAAGAAAAGTAAGGACAGGAATTGGAGGTTAGTACGTTTGAAAGAGACAGTACTTCTGTAATAAATTATCTCATCGAAGGTCGCGCATGGCGCAGCAAGCCTCTTGCGTGAGATATGAACAATCACTGCGCCACTGTGTTCCCATGTTTAATAACATGCTTTCATTCCTATCATCATGAAAAAGATATCACGTATACATCTCAGTATTTTAATTATTCAGAGAGCTGTAATATCACGAATGTAATGGATTATGTGTCCTGTCGGAGAAAGAAAGCCCGTTTAAGAAGAAGGTAGTGATTCACACACATAGAACACATAGAAGATCAAATACAGAACAAAGCATTTAACGTGCTTCTTTAGTTACAATGGGATTTGAGAAACTAGTAAATTAAACGATTTTAAGATGAAGATTATGATGTTCTACTTTAATGGCAAAATAAACTACGTGATTAAAAAGATTAAAGTTGACATTTTGTGTTTTTTTCCCACTGTGTGCCTATTTTTTTTGTCTGTGCCCTAATAAGCTTTCATATGACACTCAGACGGTGGGCTACGACTCGCCTTTTCACGGCGACTTTTATATGTGACTTCTTTTTTATTTCGGGCACTTTGCGACTTTGTGAACTTGAGCTTTCGAGTTTCTCCAACACTCTGTCACTCGATCAACTTCCTTTTGTTGATTATACCACTGTTTAAACCAACAAATAGTACGTTTTTCCTTTGCCTCCACTTGGTATTTGCTGAAATTCTTATATTTTCCCCCGTGCTTTTCCCATTGTCTTTTCACAGAAGGCTATTTATATTGATTCGCATATTCAAAGAGGCGTAATTCTGGGAGGAGCTGGGGCGGGACAGAAGGCGCGTGCACGTGCGTTACTTTTCACGCTGATCGGGATTTATGTAGCGGAAGAACGTGGAAGTTTGCGTACATACAGATTCCTGCATCTGTATTTTTCTGTGCGTACGCACATTCCCGCTTTTGTGCTTACGCCATGTTATAGTGTGAGTTCTACGCACGCCGTTATACATGAGTCCCCTGGAGAGCTACTGAGTCTGCAGGTTTTCATTCTAACCTTTTCCTTAATTAGTGACCAGATTTTGCTGCTAATTAACTCTTTGCTTTAATTTTAATTGATGCACAACTTAAGACTCAGGCCCCTTAATTATTTCTTTTGTCCTTAAATAGCAACCGAACAATATTAAGACACAAAATGAACCAACACGTAAACACCAACCTGCGTCCATCACACAATAACTGAAAATAAAGAAAGGTGAAGACCTCAGTAATGTTGATCTGCTCAGGTCCACAAAACATTTTGACAGCGTGCTTAAAAAAGAAAATCAACAGCTTTGGAAATGTCTGCCATGGCAGAATGAGCGCCATGGAATTAAATAACGGGTTTAATTAGCAACGAGAACTGGCTAAAAGTTAAGAAATTGAGTGAAGACTGGAGTTTGAAGCCCCAACTTAGTTGGTCATCTGTTGGCTCATTTCACATCAAATTTATGTTTAGGTGCCGTTTAAGGATAAAAGAATCAATTCAGCAGTCAGAGTCTCAAGAAAAGTCAATTAAAATAAAGGGAAATAGTTAATTAGCAGCAAAAACTGGTCACTAATTAAGAAAAGAGCTAGAATGAAAACTTGCAGCCACAGTTGCTCTCCAGGACTGGAGTTAGAGAACCCTGGGGGGTATTTTCCGTACGTCGCTTAAATCATCCGAGATCAGGCGCCTCATCTTGAAAAAGTTAATGCCAGTGAAACTCATCCAGATAAGTCGGTTTTTCAAACGCAGCCGTGTAGTAGATTAGTCTAGCTGGATCTAATCATCCGAGATGAATGCGCGCGTCCGCGCTGAGTGAAAAGACCATATATATCGAGTCTAGAAAACATGATCAGCAAGTCTTTGATAGGCTGTAACAAAATGATGAAAGAACGGGCGCATTTTTTTTTTCACACAAGCGGAGCAAGACCTTTTATTCGAAGGACATGAAGAATTTCAAGATTTAATATGCACAAGGGGTAACATTGCAAAAGCAGCCCAAACCAGAAAAGACGGCTGGCAAAAAGTGGCCGACAAATTAAACGTGTGTGCATTGTACTTACTGAAAGCAGCGTTTCATTTCCTATGTGTCAGATTAATTATTATTTAATATGTCATAATTCCAGATTAAACGTGAGCACAAGGAGAACACGGGAACAGGTTAAAGTGAAGTATAAGAATATACTGTACTTCAAACTGGTAAATATTGGTATTTAACTATTTAAAGAATTGTTGACATAAAGAATCATATATAATGTAAAGAACATTAATTTTAAAGCTAATAAGAAGGCAGACAAGCAAAAAACAGGTGGAGGTCCAGGCGGTCCAGACCTAACCCCTGCAGAAGAGTTGGCTCTCCAGCAAAATGCCCAACGCCCTGTTTCTGAGGGCATTCCAGGGGGAAGCTCCTTTTCAGAACCAGTGGCAGGATGCAGTGGTCACTTCATTTCAGGTAAAGGTCATTTCATTTATTTGTCCTCAATGTGTGCCATAGGTATGTTCCATATAGCCCTCTTTTTTTTTGTTGGGTCAGTTGCAGGGAATGTCATATCCCTAGAACCTCTGTTCTGACCAACGAGATATTGACAAAGGTCAAATATTTGATGAAGACACTGTGTCTGATTATTCATCAGGAGGAGAGGTACATTTTCAAAATAATGTTTGATCAAACTCCACTGTGATCAGTCCCATGTGCCCCAATCACATTTGAAAATCCTGGGTAATGAGAATGTTAGGCTGATTGTGAGATTCTTTATGGAACTGTGGGTGTTTTTACCTGTGTATTGCCCATCTGCAATGGCATGAAACGCCTCTTTTGTCTGTACACGCCGGTGTCCAGGAAACACTATGAAAACCTGAAGGAAATATTTCAGAGCCAAACAGACTTTACAAATTGCCTGGCAAACTGCACTTTTAGTTAGATTTTCCGCATCGCCTACAGTATATAAAAAAAGTGCTTCTTGCAAAAAACCTCAAAGCAATGCATACTGTCTGTGTGGTTGTGAGAGCCCGACTTCGCCGAGTTTGACTTCGAATATAAGGTCCTAATAAATTTTTGAGGTACAATATTCCCCCTCGGCTAAAGCGGTATCTTTCTAAAAGAATTTCCTCCGGGAGCAATAAAGGATCTTGCCGATCATGCAAAACCACTCTATATGAAATTCTCTTCTTATAATTTGCGTACCAATATCAATTGGTCGCTCATTCATGAACGGTGAAGTCATGACTAAATGAACGGACACTGATTAAGTGTGTGAGCTAATCCTTGTTTACATCGAACAAACCTGCTCCGAGCAGGTTTGAGGATTAGGATGTGTTGCTATGACAACACATCCAGCGAGAGTTTCAAAAAACTGACAGATCCAGGATCAGGCCAAATCGTCAACAATTACATCCGGCTAAATGAGTAATCCACGTACGAAAAATACCCCCCTGGTCTAGACTGTTTATTACAAAATGTCATATTTTGGAATTTAACACGGTTAGGAGAATTACATACCCAGGACTGCCTGATAGAACCAAAGAAGTGCCTTAAACTAACAGTTACATACTGATAAACCTGAGTGCCATCAAATTCCCAAGAATTCTAAGCACTCGTACATTCAATACCATCTCCACTGAGCCTGAAACCTGCTTAAGGTAACTGTGCTGGCCTCGCTTGGTACTAAAATAAAGGAGTCATCCAGAGCTTCAATTGATTGTTTAATAAAGAGAAAATCCCTGACAGTAACCACAGTATGCATAAGTGTCTGTGCTTTTTGGAATCAATTGTATTTGAGGATCTGGCACTGAATGGACATGCATAATGCAATCTGAGCAACTGAATAACCATAACTGACAGTACAGCATTGTTAAATTACCATGTATGAGGTTCACAGTACTGTGTATGAGGGTCACTGGTGAAATGAATACCACACTATGTTTATTTATTCATTAAATGCCACATACTTTACATTTTTGCTATTAACTATGAAATACCAATGCCAGAGTAAGTACTTCTTGCAATATCATAATGAATTATTACACTCTGATTATATCAATAATTAAATTTTGAATATGAGAAAGATGAATCAGGTTTCAGTATAAAATGTGACACAGCAGGCTTTAAAGCAGGTTATTAATACAATTAAAGGTTTACAAAAGGAAACGTAACAAAAAAGTCAATTTTATATTCTGTACAGGGAATTCTGCAATTATTATTAAATTTAAAAGGCAAAGGAAAGATACAAATGAACCAATTAATCTGTCCTGTTTTATAGGGCACCCTCCTGGATGACCCAATAGTCTGCAGGGAATGTATGCCACACATTTTTCTTTTTAATTTCAAAGCATGTGGATCTCATCACATTTATAAAGTATAAGAAAAGGAGAGCAAAATTAATTAAACACAAAAGTTAAAAGCATGTTCTTGGCCCATTAGAGACTTTCTAAACAATGAGATGCTTATTGCCAGCCTTCCCACTTATTCACCAAGCTTCTTTCAGGCCAGGTAATTCCACTTTTGTTTCTTGCCAGTTGGCCCTTCTTCTGCCATTGCTCAACACGGAGCTTCTGGCTGGGAAACCTTTATAGTCTTTCAAGTCAGACTCAAGACTAGAGGGCTGGAGTTACTTCACAAATGATAAAAATGCTGCAAGTTGTTGTATTCTGCCTGCTGAAGTTACAGCTGTTTGATCCCCAGAAATAATAATAATAATAATAACAACAATGATGGGGCAAACTTTCCTATTTCTTTATAATCTTTAGAAAAAGCAAGCCATGCAGCTAACTAAATTAAAAGAAATTAATAAATGGAACACTTTCCTGATAAGGAAATTAAAGATCTTCATATTGTAGAGTCAGTTAAATTTAGAAGATGCTGCTTGTGTTCATTGTACAAGTAGAATTCTTGGATTTTCTTATTTCCATTTATATTTAATTAATTTTGCATGGTTTTCTATCATAACATTCACAGACTCCCTTAATCAAATTCAGGCTCACAGCATGGCTATATAAAGATCTATAAATATAGATGTTATCTAAACAGATCAAAAAGGATCTTACTATGACCAGTCCAGCCAAAGAATAACACACAAGTGCTTTAACCTGCTGAGCTACAACCTTGTAGAACTAAAGTTCTCCACTACACATCGTCACACACGTGCGCATGGGAGGCAAGCTAAAGTGCTCAAATGAAGGTAATTCCATGCCAGACCAGGGGGGTGGCAGAGTGCTCTAATCCTTTACCTCTTTCCACTGCAGACCAGATATGAGAAATTCCGCCTGGCCCCGATGATGTCATTTCCGGTTCCAGCCTGGATATGGTCCTGAACCCCGACTACGTCATTTCCTCACCTTTCTTTAAAACCGCCATCTTTTGTTTTGGACTCCAATCTGTACACAATTGTGCAAATCAATTTATCATTTTTGTGGCTGGGTTCAAGTATACGGGAGGCTGCCCCAAACCTTTTTTTTGGCTCTTTATCATTTCTGTACATAGGTAGGCTCCTGACTGATGTAGAGCAAAGTTAACATTGCCCATTTTTCTAGGCTTTTAGTGACACACTAGACCTGTTAAGACAGCAGACTTGAAAGGGATGCAAAAATTCAGGTGCACCCACCTCACCTGCATTCCCGAGTGAATGTCTCTTTAGTCAGCTCTGTACTTCATCTGACAGCAAAGAAGTAAATCAGAACTGAGCTGACACTTCTGCAAAGACTCCATCTGACAAAATGGTGTCCACATGGACATTCATTTTAGGCTTGTAACCACAAACAGAACTCTGGCTTAATGTGATGGACAAAATAAAACAGTTGTAAAGCTGGATTTATAACTGGAAGACACCTTGATCCAATCAACAGAGGTTACACCTTTCTTTCAGAACTAGGGGCATTCATCTCTTCTGTCTCTTCGAGAACATAAATGCTGATGAGCCCCTTCTTTTGGGTAAACTGAAAGCTAACAATGTGTTCTCTTTGTGGGGCTAAAAGCTGACAAGCTGCTTTCTTTGGGGTGAGAATCCATTCACTCTCTGCAGAGAACTGAGCCCTGTCTGAGAAGACTGAAAAGTAGCATTACTTCAAGAAGGGAACTTTAGTGCCTACCCTCTTGTGCCAGAAAGTGTAACACTTTTCCATCATGAATTTGCAGAAGGCAAGACAAAGAGTCTAACAGCAAGCTGAAGAAGGCCGCACCATACCACGGGCAAGCGACCATGTAACAAAAAACCAAGAGTGAACTCCAACACAAAAAGAGTCCTACACTTAAGCCTGGAGTAACAAAACTCAGCTCAATACAGCACTGAACATCATCAATGGAGTCTTGGTATCATAAAACTGTTTATCTGTGCCAAGATAAATTGGAACTCTAAATAGCCAGTAAACAGCATTCTGTGATATATGTTTGTCTCATTTGTCTTTCTTGATATATATTCTTTTATCATATTCTACAATGTTTGTGCTTATCAAAAATGGTATTATTTTGTTTCGTAAAAACAAGTGTGCTTTAGTCAGCGTGGTATAAGTCTAATGGCCGGAAACCTCTCCAACAGAGAAAAGGAAAGAAAATTAATCGGGACCAAATTATTTAATTACTGCCATTGCCAAAGGCAAAGCTGAAAATGAACTGATTGAGTAATATCAATCATTCAATTCTTTTTCTCACATCATACACATATTCCCTATATGTACTTGGCATCCTTGGGTGGCCCATGAAAGAAAGATCACTCACTTATTTTCTACATTAATTTGGCATCCCTGGGTGGGCCATGAAACAAAGATCCCTGACTCATTTCCTACACTGACATCAATGGAACAGATTGATGCTATGAATATGCCACCCATTTGTTCTTCTGCTGAACCTGATGCTATAAACTAGAGCTGAGCAGCCAGCCCAGAAGAATAAGAAAAGTGAACTCACCAGACAAGCTAAAGAAACCTACAGTTAATCGTTTTAAGTATAGAGTGATAATATGAATACATCACTCTTCAATAATATGCTATTTAGCAATGTTTACAGAAAGGTTTCCTAGTTTCACACACATTTGAACAGGTTAGGAAGAAAATTATATAAAATGGTACACAAAGTGGGTTTGAAAATAAGATGAGATGGGAGAAATGTACACTTAAAAATAATTAACACTCTACATTTAGCTACTGACACATTTCAATTTATCTTAAAATACATTGAAACATATCTTGACATAAGGTATGACAATCTCAGCAATTATTTTAAATATTTGAAAATAAATCTATTTAATGGTTAGTGCCTACCTTTTGCTATTATTGTCAAGATGATCTCTTATTCCTTATAAATTAATGGAAAAAAATATGTTCAAAATAACAATGGATTAGACATCTGTCAATCAATGTATTCACATTATTTACTACAGAGAATATGGAGAGGAAGTTCAGCTGGGCCTGCCATAAAGTTTCAGTGGTATCAGCTTATATGGCTAAAAGGCTATATAGAATCTCTCCATTAGCAGTTTGAGTAAAAAGTTCAAGGTGACAGCAAAAAATGTGTTGTACTTCAAGGAGACTATTTCTGTGACAGGTTTAGAAGACTGGAAATAGGTGGACGACTCAGGACAAAATCAACAGGCCAAGTCCTGACAGCAGCACATCAGGTTGGTAGGATTAGCAGCAAATGGACAAACAGGCTTTGGTATTTTTCTGGAATCTTGCAACATCAAAATCCAAGGCAAAGACTGACTCATACTGAGCTAGGATGAGATACAAGTCGATAGCAGAATATTATCCAATTACAGTGTCGATGCAACTTTGATCTTTTAATATGATGAAGGTCAATGGTTAATTTCTACAACCTCAGTGAGGTGCAGAATGAAAAGGGCAAAACCAGAAGGAAAGCTAGGATAGATCTTTAGTGAATACACAGAAATCTTTGAAATCAGCCAACCAATGAACAGGAAAAGACATAAGTGCCAAAACTGAAAAGTAAAAACTGTCAGGAGTAATTACTACTTGTTTTCTTACTACTAACTAGTTTTTTTAAGCTTAACAAAAAAGCCTATACCTTGAAGCTAAGTGCAATTACTGTGTATGTGACTCACATTTAAATAAGATGACATCCACAACTATGTTAAAATGTCCACCATTATGTTACACACACAAAACCCATGGATCCCCACCAAGTGATGCATGTAGTCACAGAAACCAAATACAAATGACATCACAAACATGCAAGTAAATAATAGTAAAAAATAAAATAAAATATAAAAAGAACAAAACGTTAATATTTACAACATCATTATGACAGTAATACATCCTTTTCAGAGCTTTGGCAAACAAAATCTCATTACATTAAATTTAGCGATGATCTCCCTATCCCATCTAAGTTCTTTTGATGGGAAAAGGATGAAGAAGTGTGTGCCCCAGAAAGGCAAAGCTAAAATAAGATATTATTGGTTGTTAACCTAAAGCCCTATGAGAGTGTATGTATCTGGCAGTTATATTTATGTTTTTATGTTATGAACTAAAAAAAAGAGACATGATCAAAACGTTTTGCCAAGGTCGTTATCAAAATTTGTCATAAACCCCTAATGCTATCTGAAAGTCAAAGTCTAGAATCAAGGCTAATAGTCACAATAAATAGAAAAGCACCAAAATAAATAGAAAAGCACCAAAACAAATCGCACATAAGATTCTTTTAATCTAAGCATGGATAGACTGGGTCTGTATGAGATCGCTTATATGCTGATGGACTGAGGATGTCAGAGGCTGTGCACCCCAAGAGGATCATGGGAATGCTGTTGTAGCAGTGGAGCACACCAAATAAGAAGAACAGTGGTACCCCAAAAGATTACAGAAAATGAATGAAAAAACAGCAAAACAGTTGATCATGACAGTTATGAAATAACATTAATAAAATAAAATTGAGCAATAAACCTTCCTGCAATGCCTTTAAGTGGAGGTAGAAATTTGGCCAAAGTTCTATACATGGCTGCATACTCAGTAGAACTTTGCCACTTCATACAGTTCATGTGCTTGCTCTCACTAACCACCACCCAGATGTGAACACTTACCCCAATTAATTGCATATTTTATTCTTCCTTTCTCTTGATCTTATATATAATACAGAAAGCCATATAATTCTATTGTCAAGTTATAGTTACATTAATCTTGATGATTTCTGTGTCATTGAGTTGTGTAGACATACTCTAACATAGGGAGAATGTGCAAAATGCATACAGGCAGAACCCAGGCCAAGATTCTGATTAATGACCTGAAGTTGTAAAGTCAGCAGTAGTAATCCATGCACCATGGGGGTATATTAAATAAGAAGGTAATTAATGAATAAAAAATTGTCATTTTTTCTGCCATCTGTAATAGCGGATTTACTTTTTTAGTCTTGCCGTCTTTATTCAAATAATAGTACTAAAGGATGGAAAGAGAACTGGACACTCTTTTGACCAAAAGAAAGAAAGAAAAAAAGATATATATATATATATATATATATATATATATATATATTGTCACGCATGAGTGCATAGGGAACCGCTTAAAGACCCAACAGGCACCGCGACATATCGTACCAGGGGACAACGACGGGGTACTAACCTCTCTTTCTTTGATTTGTCAGAAAGAACGAAGCATCACCGTCGTGATTTCACCCAGACTCGCTAAACAAACAAGCCACTTCCGGGTTCCTTCCTTCCCTCTGGTCCCCTCCTGATGACATCATCACTCCCATCTACCACCATGGTTCCTTCCCAGCATTCCACCTGTCTACTTCCATCTCCACCCCATAAATTGTTCGCCTGTCATTTCCACAATGTTGAATGTGATCTGTATGAACGAACTAACCATAATTCTTTCCATCTTTCCAGTTTATGGGGATGGATACCCCAAACCTTTATGCTTGTTTTTTTGTCTTATTACAATATATATATGTATTTATATATATATATATATATATATATATTTATATATATATATATATATATATATTTATATATATATATATATATATATATATATATTTATATATATATATATATATTTATATATATATATATATATATATATATATATATATATATATATATATATATATATATATTCTGTATACAATCTATCTATCCATTGATCTACATTTGGTTATGGGTCTTCAACAAAAACGTACCAAAAAAAGTAAGCTAAAAGGCTTAGTAGAATGTTTTATATTGTATATGTGAAGATTGAAAGAGAGAGAGTGAGAATGATGAGAAAACGCAAAGAAAGAGGTGAGAGTCAGGCTAAAGAGATTACAGAGGTGTGAAGCCAACCGAGAATGGAAGGCATGGGGTGATAATGGGTATTGGGAAGTTTGTATGTGAGAACAAAGTAGGTCTTTTAAAATCAGATGATCATTTAGTGCAAACAGCCCGTGTGCAACAAGATGGCTATTATCTGCATTATTAAAATATAAGCTGAGCAGGGCAAACATAGATGGTTAACAGTGTCCTAACAACAATGGAATTCAATTAATTTTTATTGTACTTCAAAAGCATACTGACTGTATACTGTCAGGTAAAACTAGATGGTAAGCGTTAGACTTTTACTGAACGAAGCAGACTGTAGAGTAGCTTTATTTGACACCAGTGCTGAAGACAGATAAGTGTGATAAAACCCAAGCTTGTGCTTCTTAGTGGAAACTCAGAATCTCCTTTGCAGTGGCTAAGCCATATCATATTCATCAAAAAGGTACAAAGGTCTGTAATGTGAAAGTATAAGATGCTATAAATATATTCTAGTGGGGCTGAAGTTTTTCAGCTTTGGTTAAGCGGTGCCAGCTAGTTTACATTTTATTTAATGGTATAATTCAAGTGGGTAACAAGATGTGAGAAAAGAAGCCACCCATTTTGGGCTAACCTGTGTACTGCTGTGCAGTGATAACATGGTGTCTTAAGAACAAGTTTTATGACAACAGGCCATTCAGTCCAACATAGCTCAACAGTCCTTATACACCTGACTTTTGCAAAATATTGAGTTGAGATATGAAAGTAAATCAAAATCCTTCTAGCTACATTATTTATTAGCGTATTTCACTTATCTGTGGCTGTGTGCCATGTTCTAGTTTATTAAACTAATTTTAATGTAAAAGCTGGCATCCACTGTACTAATTCCATAACCATTCCAAACATTTCACATTACATCATCTCTTTGTCTTTTTTTGCTTAAACGTAAAGTATTTTGTGCCTTCAATCTCTTGTCAAAGTTCATTCACTAAACATTTGGAAAAAGTCTAATCACACTACTGTGGACCATGGACAAAGTTTGTGGACCATGGTAGGCCCAACAAACCATGAACAAAAATTGCATTTGTTACAGTTACAACCTTACTGCTGCATATTTACATCATATCCCAAGATGAATGTCATACACTGTTCGTAAAATAAAATTAAACATTTAAACATCAAAATCTTGAAAAAGCACCCAAATATATCAATGATATTTAAATAGCGGAAAATTGCCTTTTTTAGTTTGTTTGTCTACTTATAGCAGTCGTGGCAAAATAAGCACTTTTTAAATCAAGTTAGAATATGTACACATGACATAACATTCGGGTGCATTTGGAGAGTGGGTTGTTTTAAAAGTTGGGCAGTTTTTATATTTTATTTACTTCATTAAAGAGGCATTTTTAGTTATTAAATATTTTGTGATAAGAATGTGTGCTGCCATCTTTGTAACTTTTTACAGATTGTGCACTCACATTTCAGTAAACACTCTGGAGAGTCCATAGAAAGTCAGTTAAATTAGTCCCATATGAATCAACATGTAAGTAAAATTCTGTCATTTGAACAATTACAGAGGTCTTCCGTTAATAATTACTTTAGTCCACCTTGGTGTAAAACTAGTTCCCTGGGCTTAACTAGGAGTTTTGCTCCCCTTTTTCTAGAAGCCCCAGCAGAGTCCAAAAATGCTTTCGAATGGATTTATACAGTCTGAGAATTAAAACAAAGGCAAGCAATGCAAAGCAATTATAAAAGCAAACTTGTATTGTAACATAGTCTAACAGTAGAAGTTGGATGGTGTTAAAGTTTCTAAATTTTAATGAGAACAGAAGTTATGCTATTTAGACCCAATGGCACCAGTGGGACCCCGTGCATTGACTTTTCCACTGTGGCTCAATTTGAGAAATCCACGATCACAAATTTAGTTGTGAAAATGGATTCCACTTTAAAACTTGATAGCTATGTGAACACAGTGGTAAAATCTCGCTTTTTCCAGTTGAGGCGCCTGTCAAAAATCAAGGCTGTTTCGTCTGAACACAACCTTGAAAGAGTGATACATGCTTTCATAACCTCTTGTCTAGATTACTGCAATGCTCTTCTTTTTGGAATTAGCCAGGCCTCCATTGCTCGCCTACAGCTGGTGTAAAATGTCGCTGCTCAATTTTTAACTGGCACAAGCAAGTATGAGCACATTACCCTGATTTTGGCTTCCCTTCACTGGCTTCCAGTTCATTTTCGAATCCATTTTAAGATCTTTGTATTTGTTTTTAAATCCTTTAATGGTTGTGCCCCATTTTATTTGCGTCTCGCTCTCTCAGGTCAGCAGACCAGATGCTTTTACATGTTCCACGATGCAAACTCTGAGGCGATTGGGCCTTTTCAGTTGCAGCTCCAAACGATTTGCCATTGCACGTTAGACAGGCTCCTTCATTTGTTGTCTTTAAATCTTATTTAAAAACACACTTTTACTCCCTGGCCTTTAACCCAGCATGATATGTTGGCTATCTGTGTACTTTTTATTATGAATCTCTTCGGCTCTTATGTGTTTCTGTTTCTTTTACCCTTTGGTTATTGTGTGTCTGATATGTTGGGTTTTTATTGTACAGCACTTTGGTCAGTTTTGATGTTGTTTTTAAAGTCAGTCATGTCAGTCATTATTCCACCCGCAATATCCTAACACAGGGTCAAGGGGGTCTGCTGGAGCCAATCCCAGCCAACACAGGGCGCAAGGCAGGAACAAATCCTGGGCAGGGCGCCAGCCCACCACAGGGCACACACACACACCCACACACCAAGCACACACTTTGGACAATTTAGGATCGCCAATGCACCTAACCTGCATGTCTTTGGACTGTGGGAGGAAACCGGAGGAAACCCACGCAGACACGGGGAGAACATGCAAACTCCACACAGGGAGTACCTGGGAAGCGAACCCGGGTCTCCTAACTGCGAGGCAGCAGTGCTTCCACTGTGCCACTGTGCCGTCCTGTTTTTAAACTGCTTTATAAATAAATAAATACTGATGATAATAATAATAATAATAATCCATCCATCCATCCATTGTCCAACCCGCTGAATCCGAACACAGGGTCACGGGGGTCTGCTGGAGCCAATCCCAGCCAACACAGGGCACAAGGCAGGAAACAATCCTGGGCAGGGTGCCAACCCACCGCAGTAATAATAATAATATATGAATTATATGAAAGCAAACACATACAACAGTGATGCACTGAAAATAATTGGTCTTCACTGCTGCCTAAAGCCCAGTAGGGCTGCCCGGGAAGGCACAAGGTTGGAACCAACCTTAAATAGGGCTTCAGTAGATTACCAGGCCTACTCACTTACAGCATATAAACACCTTTTGAAGTTCTCATTTAACCTCTCCACAAGATTTGAAATGTCTGAGTAATAGCACCTACAAAAATCTACACAGACATGTGGAGACCATGCAACATCCATGGACACAGTTTTTGGGCCTAGAATTTCAAACCATTCATTTTCCTGGAGCTGTAAGGAGGCAGCACTATCCATTCCATCAGGCTTACTTTCTGAAAAGGACAGAGCTAAACTTAGAATGGCTGCCAGGATGAGAAATACACGAGAATTTTAATTCAGAAAATGTCTGAAACTTTAATTGAAATAATGAATTTATTTGGTGAAGACTGTCAAAATTAATACAGATTCTTATTAGGAGATTTTCTAAGAACTGATAAACCAGTCTAAAATACACAGTAAAGCAAGGTTCTGAAAAGATATCAGCAACACTGTGGTGTGCACAGAAACAGAACACAAAGGACAGCAGCACTTCAGCACTAAATTAAAATATTTTTGTTGTGCACTGCCATACTTTTTGATTTGTCTTTTTACAGTATTCATTGCTACAACTCTCAAACTTCATAATCATTGTGCAAAATAAGAATATAAGAAAAACACCTTGAATGAGAACAGGCCTCTGCTCCCCCACATGACCTATTAGTTCCAAACAATCACAAGATTTGAAGTTCTATTGTGATCAAGAGCGTTTATTGTAGTGAATATGCTGTGTTTGCTGGTGACCATGTTTGCCAAACATTTTCCTGGAAATGTGCTTTTTTGGCTGGCTTAGATTAACTTTTTCCCAGTGCCCCATGATGCTTTGTGCGCCCAGTGTGATGTCACAGAACTGTAGCAGCTGATGTTGGATGGGAAAGTGTCCCACATATATATAAAATAAAATAAAATTAGCAGAAAACAAGCAAATACATTTAAACACAAAATGCTTATGCAGAAGGAAGCTACAAATGTTTGGGGTATTTGTATTGTGAGGAACGGCCAGGAGCTTGGACTGGCCGGGACGCCCTCAGCCGGGAAAGACCGGGGGATATAGCATACACAGGACGTAATCTCCCCTGAGCGCCAGATGGCAGCCCCCGTGAGTTCTTCAGCTCAGCCCTTTTGGGTTCTGTGGGTGCCACCCAGGGTTGAGGTCAGTCTCTCATCTCACCTGGAAGTCCTTCCAAGCTACTGCTTCAGAACACAGGAAGTGCTTCAGAATGTAACATAAAAGGAGCTGCCTGCCACTGCTCTGGGAGGAGAAAGGTGAACCTTGCTGATAGAAGTGGAGGAGGCGGTGACAAAGAAAGACAAAGTGTTATTGTGTGCTTTATATTGTGCTTTATACTTGTGTCTGAGCCTGTCTGTGTCAGGTTTGGAGAGCTGGAACACAGTCCATTACAGTCCACAGGATCTTTATTTAGTGTCTTTTTGTGTTTACTGTGTGTAATAAATGAGTCTACCCCTTTAAAGGTCTTACCCAGAGTGCTGTGTAGTTGATGTAAACTTAAAGGAATGAGATATCCACATACTTTAGTATTACGCTTATTTGGTAGCAGTGGCAGTGAAAGAGCAAAAGCATCAGGGAAACAAAACAAACAAATAGAGGTGATGCTGTTGAATCTGTGAGAGCCATCCCTTAGTGAATGCATGCTTCCTGTCTGCTATGGTCTGCAGGATATTTAATTCAATTAGTTTTACGTCAGGGATGCATGGTGGTACAATAGTTAGCACTGCTACCTCACATGTCAGTTTGAATTTTTGGCCTCAACAAATGGTCCAGCATAGTTGGCAATCACTTCCCTAGCTATCACATACACTTAAAATACCATTGCACCTTTATAATACACCCAAAACTAGTCCAGTTTCTCCTTCTCCATTGACTTCAGTTCATTTTGCTGAGTTTGGCAAAGTTCCCAAACATTTCAGAGTTTTCACCAAACTCCAAATTCACTCATCACTAGTGAACATTTACCCCAACTGGAAACTTACTGTACATGTCATATCTGTCATTCTTTCACCCATTTCAAGTAGTAACTTCTCATTCCTATCTAATAATCAACAAATATTATGTGCCACTAGTAGTTATTTATTTTAAAATAATTGTAGTAAAATCATTATTTCAAAATGTCATACCTTTTCAAATGGGCATATTCATTCTTGTATATTTTGATGTATACCTTTATGCAGCTTGTAGACTGAGTTATCAAGTAGAAAATGGCGAACAGGATTTTTTAGGGCAGACAGCCATTTGTAACTTCATTTTTATTATTCTGTGATTTACTATATTTTTATGTATCTGTTATATTATTCATTGAACTGTATGACTGTTTTAGTTTGAAGTCTAGGGCTCTTTCAGCATTTTCAGATGAAACCTGAAAGCATATTTATAGAAGTTGCCCATCGACTAGTGGCAGGCTTTCATTTTCTTACTGTGTACTTTTTCCAAAGAAAAGAAGTTTAAAAAAAAACAAAAATAGACTGGAAGCAAAAACGAATTAGAAGCTCCCTGAATGCCAAATTTGTCCAATGTCTCGGGTCAGGACATTATAAATAAGTCTTGCGTTTGCACACTTTCAAGCCTCCAATTCCTATTTCAGTGCCCCTCTGCTAGCTGAGTAGCACACCTCATAGAAATGAATAATTTCAGCCTGTCTCCAGCTGAATGCATTTTATTGCTTGTATTTTTTTTTTTCTTTTTGTCTTTGTAATTTCAGAAAAGGTGTCTGGCTATTAATCAAACAGCACATGTTGGATTCACTGATTTGCTTGAGAGTACAGGATCAAAGGAAGGGAAGCATTCCTTAGTGAAAATTACAATCTCTGTATAAATACAGAGGGAGAGAACAACTGGGTTGGTTAACTCTGAATGAGCCTCTACAAAGACTGACGAAGGGCAACTGGCAAAGTGGATGCTACGGCTGCAATTCTCTGGAGGACTATCTGACACCTTGTTCCATCTCTCAGTGTGAAAAGCGGAACACACATAATGAAAACCCCCACAAAAAAGTAAGGTTGTAATAGGTGACCTTTTTACAAAGCAGTATACATGCATTTTTATGCCATTTCATAAATAGCATTGCTACATAACAATTAAGGTAACCTTTCTGTTTGCATAAAAAGTGATCGCCAGAATTGAAATCATACGAATGATAAATTATTTGTGCCTAAGAAAAACTGCCTTCTGCCAATTGTAAACCTAGTTATAGTATCTTGTTAAAAAGATTTGGAAAAACTAAAGTAGGCATCCTTTTTTCCTCTTTTAAGGGAGACAAGGCTCAGTGGGATTTATTAATGTGCATCCTAGTGTTATTCAACTTTTACAATACAATTGCCAGGGTTAGCACACATTTTGAAATTATGCCTAATTGGACAATTACTCAAACTGAAAAACCCACTGCAATAAACCACATAGGTCCTTAATAAACACCTTGTCTTCTCAATAAAAACAAGGAAGTCATTTACCTGACCCTAGAGACACAATTTTTATCTTTGGCAAATTTATTTTCAAAATAATTGCATACACAGTGAATAACAATATTAAAAGAAAAAAGATATATATATATATATATATATATATATATATATATATATATATATATATATATATATAATTTTCTAAAGCAAAGTTATTAAATGTCAATATGCAATTTTCTAAAACAAAGTATTAAATGTTAAAATGCCCTTACACTGGGTCATGTCTTGCCAAGGACATTTTAATTTACAGCAGTTTATGATAGCAGGAAGGGATTTATAAAGCAAACTTTTTTTATAGGTGCACCCAAGCTGTTACATTATACAAACATTTCATCCGACCTAAAATAAGACACTTTAAAATATGATTAATTTAAGCAAAGTTCACCAGGTGAAGCGTACTAAGCACAGATATGTCTGTTGTCTCCTGTCTTGTATTTAAACTTTCAGATGCTGACTGTCCCAGTTTACTTCCCTTCTTAAATACAAATTACCTCCATCTGTGGTGTGGAAATGTATACTCTTCTTAAGCTACTTTTCCACTAACAACAGCAAAAACCGCCATGAATAAAAAAAAAAGGCCTACAAAATGGTTCCATATATATTTTCTCACATTATTTTTCACGTAAAAGTATTCATGCTGTTAAAAACTGTTCAACTGCAATTGTATTTTCCTGGTAGTCAGACAGGCAAAGGTCTCACCAGAGCAGTGCCCAAATTTATGTGTCAATTGGTATATATGACACATCTTGCCACTCTCTCCTGCACCAAGAAATGTTCAAGATGCCCTACCCTCATGCATATCACTCAGAAAGAAAAATACATAAAGGAGAAGAAAGAATACACATCAAATTATGCAAGTATCTAATGTAAAAGACATCCCATAGTAAAGAAAATCCTAAATGTTAACAAGGCTAGACATTAGGCATAACCTTATAAACTGACGTTTTCACCAGATAGCCAAGTGTAATGGATATACTGAAAACCAGAACTTGTTAATAGAGATCAAAATAAGCCACAAAATAAAGAGTTTATTTTGCCCGATTGAACTGCATGTATATATATTTTTAACATTTTTCTCCAAATGCTATCATTTCAAGATCATACCCATCTCTTAGAAATGAATGACTATTTTGGACTGCTTTCTTAAGAATTTGTATCAGGAATCAGCAATTTGTTGTAGATCTTGTGCAAAGGCATTATATTCATTGTCAGTAAAGGACTTAATGTGTTCTAAAAGAAAATGTTTGAATAAATCTTGTCATTCAGAATCTATTGATGTTAAACAGCCAGTTTTTGAAGGTGATGCGTCAGAAGCAGAAAGAATGGGTAAGCGTAAGGATCTGAGCTACTTTGAATAGGGCCAAATTGTGATGGCTGGACAATTGGGTCAGAGCATCTCCACAATAGCAGGTCTTGCATGGTGTTTCTGGTATGCAGTGGTTAGGACCTACCATAAGTGTTCCAAGGAAGGACATCAGGTGAACCGGCAAAAGGATCTTGGAGACCCAAAACTGTTTGATACATGTGGGGGGCAAGGTCTAGCCAGTCTGGTCTGAATCCAAAGAAGAGTTACTGTAGCACTGATTGCTGAATGTTTTAATGCTGGCCATGAGAAAAAGGTGTCAGAACACAAAGTACATCACTGCTTGCTGTGTTTAGGGCTGCATAGATGGAGACTGGTCAGAGTGCCCATACTGACCTCTGTCCACAACCGGAAGAACCTACAATGGACATGTGAACATCAGAACTGGAGCATGAAGCAATGGAAGAGAGTGGCCTGGTTTGATAAATTACATTTTCTTTTAGATTATATGGATGGCTGGGTGCATGTGTGCCATTTACCTGGGTAACTATTGGAGGAAGGCAATTCGGCGGAGGTCTTGTGATGCTCTGGGCAATGTTCTTCTAGGAAACATTGGGTCCTGGCATTTATGTGAATGTTACTTTGACAACAACAACATTTATTTATATAGCACATTTTCATACAAAAAGTAGCTCAAAGTGCTTTACATAATGAAGAGAAGAAAAATAAAAGACAAAATAAGAAATTAAAATAAGACAACATTAGTTAACATAGAAAGGAGTAAGGTCCGATGGCCAGGGTGGACAGAAAAACAAAAAAAAACTCCAGAAGGCTGGAGAAAAAAATAAAATCTGTAGGGGTTCCAGGCCACGAGACCGCCCAGTCCCCTCTGGGCATTCTACCTAACAAAAATGAAATAGTCCTCTTTGTAGTTCGGGTTTTTCACGGAGTCACTTGATGCCGATGGTCATACAGACTTCTGGCTTTTAATCCATCCATCATTGTTGGAACATCATGGTGCTTTGGGTAGATGGTGGTGGCGCACGCCACCACCAACAGGACACCGGAAAAGGAAACAGAAGAGAGAGTAGGGGTTAGTACAGATTTTGAATGAATAGTTATTATAATGAATTGGATATACAGAGTATCAGGATTAAATTACAGTGAAGTTATGAGAAGGCCATGTTAAAGTAATGTGTTTTCAGTAGTTTTTTAAAGTGCTCCACTGTATTAGCCTGGCGAATTCCTACTGGCAGGCTATTCCAGATTTTAGGTGCCAACACATACCAACTGCCTAAGATGTTTTGCAGACCACATACACACAATCATGGTAGTGGTATTCCCTGATGGCAGTGACATCTTTAACCAGGATAATGAGCCCTGTTACACTACAAAAAATGTTCAGAAATGGTTTGAGGAATGTGACTAAGAGTTCATGGTGTTGACTTGGCCTTCAAATTCTCCAGATCTCAAGCAACTGTGGGATTTGCTAGGAAAAACAAGTCCGATCCATGGAGGCCCCACCTTACAAATTACAGGACTTAAAGGATCTGCTGTTAACATTTTGCTACCAGATAACACTGGACACCTTCAAAGTTCTTGTGGAGTCCATGCCTTGACAGGTCAGAGCTGGTTTGGCAGAACAAAGGGGTACTACACAATACTAGGCTGTTGTGGCTGGTATACAGTTAGTTCCATAAATATTTGGACAGAGACAACTATTTTCTAATTTTGGTTTACAATTTTGGAAACAACTCAGATGCAGTTGAAGTGCAGACTTTCAGCTTTAATTCAGTGGGGTGAACAAAACGATTGCATAAAAATGTGAGGCAACTAAAGCATTTTTGAACACAATCCCTTCATTTCAGGAGCTCAAAAGTAATTGGACAAATTAAATAACTGGAAATAAAATGTTCATTTCTAATACTTGGTTGAAAACCCTTTGCTGGCAATGACAGCCTGAAGTCTTGAATTCATGGACATCACCAGATGCTGGGTTTCCTCATTTTAATGCTCTGCCAGGCCTTTACTGCAGCGGCTTTCAGTTGCTGTTTGTTTGTGGGCCTTTCTGTTCGAAGTTTAGTCTTCAACAAGTGAAACACATGCTCAATTGGGTTAAGATCAGGTGACTGACTTGGCCATTCAAGAATTTTCCACTTCTTTGCTTTAATAAACTCCTGGGTTGCTTTGGCTGTATGTTTTGGGTCATTGTCCATCTGTATCATGAAACGCCACCCAATCAATTTGACTGCATTTAGCTGGATTTGAACAGACAGTATGTCTCTGAACACCTCAGAATTCATTCAGCTGCTTCTGTCCTGTGTCACATCATCAATAAACACTAGTGCCCCAGTGCCACTGGCAGCCATGCACACCCAAGCCATCACACTGCCTCCACCGTGTTTTACAGATACAACAACAACAACAACAACATTTATTTATATAGCACATTTTCATACAAAAAGTAGCTCAAAGTGCTTTACATAATGAAGAGTAGAAAAATAAAAGACAAAATAAGAAATTAAAATACGACAACATTAGTTAACATAGAAAGGAGTAAGGTCCGATGGCCAGGGTGGACAGAAAAAACAAAAAAAAACTCCAGAGGGCTGGAGAAAAAAATAAAATCTGCAGGGGTTCCAGGCCACGAGACCGCCCAGTCCCCTCTGGGCATTCTACCTAACATAAATGAAATAGTCCTCTTTGTAGTTAGGGTTCTCACGGAGTCACTTGATGGTGATGGTCATACAGACTTCTGGCTTTTAATCCATCCATCATTGTTGGAACATCATGGTGCTTTGGGTAGATGGTGGTGGCGCACGCCACCACCAACAGGACACCGGAAAAGGAAACAGAAGAGAGAGTAGGGGTTAGTACAGATTTTGAATGAATAGTTATTATAATGAATTGGATATACAGAGTATCAGGATTAAATTACAGTGAAGTTATGAGAAGGCCATGTTAAAATAATGTGTTTTCAGCAGTTTTTTAAAGTGCTCCACTGTATTAGCCTGGCGAATTCCTACTGGCAGGCTATTCCAGATTTTAGGTGCATAACAGCAGAAAGCCGCCTCACCACTTCTTTTAAGTTTTGCTCTTGGAATTCTAAGGAGACACTCAGTTGAGGATCTGAGGTTACGATTTGGAATATAAGGTGTCAGACATTCCGATATATAAGCCGGGGCGAGATTATTTAAAGCTTTATAAACCATAAGCAAAATTTTAAAGTCAATTCTGAATGACGCAGGTAACCAGTGTAGTGACATCAAAACTGGAGAAATGTGTTCGGATTTTCTTTTCCTGGTAAGGATTCTAGCAGCTGCATTCTGCACTAGTTGCAAACGATTGATGTCTTTTTTGGGTAGTCCTGAGAGGAGTGCGTTACAGTAATCTAGCCGACTGAAAACAAACGCATGAACTAATTTCTCTGCATCTTTCGATGATATAAGAGGTCTAACTTTTGCTATGTTTCTTAGGTGAAAAAATGCTGTCCTAGTGATCTGATTAATATGCGATTTAAAATTCAGATTACAATCAACGGTTACCCCTAAGCTTTTTACCTCTGATTTGACTTTTAATCCTAATGCATCCAGTTTATTTCTAATAGCCTCATTGTATCCATTATTGCCAATCACTAAGATTTCGGTTTTTTCTTTATTTAATTTGAGAAAGTTACTATTCATCCATTCTGAGATACAGGTTAGACATTGTGTTAGCGAATCAAGAGATTTGGGGTCATCAGGTGCTATTGATAAATACAGCTGTGTGTCATCAGCATAGCTGTGGTAGCTCACGTTGTGCCCTGAGATAATCTGACCTAATGTAAGCATGTAGATTGAGAAGAGCAGCGGACCCAGGATAGACCCTTGTGGAACACCATATAGAATATCATGTGTCTTTGAGTTATAATTACCACAACTAACAAAGAATTTTCTCCCTGCCAGGTAGGATTCAAACCAATTTAAGACACTGCCAGAGAGGCCCACCCATTGACTAAGGCGATTCTTAAGAATATTATGATCAATGGTGTCAAATGCGGCACTCAGATCTAAGAGGATGAGAACAGATAAATGGCCTCTGTCTGCATTTACCCGCAAGTCATTTACTACTTTAACGAGTGCAGTTTCTGTGCTGTGATTTGTTCTAAAACCTGACTGAAATTTATCAGGAATAGCAGGTTTATTGAGGTGTTCATTTAACTGTATAATGACTGCCTTCTCTAGAATTTTACTTAAGAAAGGCAGGTTAGAGATGGGTCTATAATTTTCAAGAGCAGAGGGATCGAGATTATTTTTCTTAAGTAGGGGTTTAACTACCGCAGTCTTAAGACAGTCTGGGAAGACCCCCGTATCTAATGACGAATTTACTATGTCAAGAACATTATCAATTAGCACACCCGATACCTCTTTGAAAAAATTTGTTGGTATTGGGTCAAGGGCACAGGTGGAGGGTTTCATTTGAGAAATTATTTTATGTAAATCAGGTAAATCTATCCTAGTGAAAGACTTTAATTTGTTTATTATGGAGTACTGGGGTTTAGGAGGATCCTTAGTGTTGGGGAGATATACTATGTTATTTCTAATATCATTAATTTTTTGATTGAAAAATACAGCGATAGCCTCACAGGTTTTACTGGAAGTACTTAGGAGGCATTCCTTTGAGTTACCTGGGTTTAACAGATGATCAATTGTCGAAAATAAGATTCTGGGATTACTAGCATTGTTATTTATAATCTTAGAGAAATAGCAGCGCCTCTCAAGACGGACTGTGTTATTGTATTCTGTTATTTTAACTTTTAATATTTCATAGTCAATAGTTAGTTTAGTTTTCCTCCATTTACGCTCAGCTCTACGGCATGTTCTCTTTAAATCAGACACTCTTTGGGTCTTCCATGGTATAACAACAGATGATGTGGTATGCTTTGGATAATGAGCTGTTCCACGCCTTCTCCATACTTTTTTCTTGCCATCATTCTGGTAGAGGTTGATCTTGGTTTCATCTGTCCAAAGAATGTTTTTCCAGAATTGTGTTGGCTTTTTCAGATGTTCTTTAGCAAAGTCCAATCTAGCCTTTCTATTCTTGAGGCTTATGAGTGGTTTGCACCTTGCAGTGCACCCTCTTTATTTACTTTCATGCAGTCTTCTCTTTATGGTAGACTTGGATATCGATACGCCTACCCCCTGGAGAGTGTTGTTCACTTGGTTGGCTGTTGTGAAGAGGTTTCTCTTCACCATGGAAATGATTCTGCGATCATCCACCACTGTTGTCTTCCGTGGACGTCCAGGTCTTTTTGCGTTGCTGAGTTCACCAGTGCTTGCTTTCTTTCTCAGGATGTACCAAACTGTACATTTTGCCACTTGTAATATTGTAGCAATTTCTCGGATGGGTTTTTTCTGTTTTGCGCAGCTTAAGGATGGCTTCTTTCACCTGCATGGAGAGCTCCTTTGACCGCATGTTGTCTGTTCACAGCAAACTCTTCCACATGCAAGCACCACACCTCAAATCAACTCCAGGCCTTTTATCTGCTTAATTGATAATGACATAATGACGGACTTGCCCACCCCTGCCCATGAAATAGCCTTTGAGTCAATTGTCCAATTACTTTTTAGCCCCTGAAATGAAGGGATTGTGTTAAAAAAATGCTTTAGTTGCCTCACATTTTTATGCAATCGTTTTGTTCACCCCACTGAATTAAAACTGAAAGTCTGCACTTCAACTGCATCTGAGATGTTTCATTTAAAATTCATTGTGGTAATGTACAGAACCAAAATTAGAAAATAGTTGTCTCTGTCCAAATATTTATGGACCTAACTGTATACTGTATATAACATATAGTAACAAGAAAACAGGACAAAATTAAACAGTTGACGCACCATTGGTTGAAACACATTTAATTGGTAGGTTGATAATACCAAAAGACAAAAAAAAGAAAAAGGTTTTGGCCAGTGCACTGACCTTCTGGTAATGCCTTATGAAGATGCAAGTCTTAGACTAACTGATGACATTCTGTATGCTTCCTGAGGAAGTGGAAGTGGCACCACAGCTCCTTGTGCCTTCTGTCTTCTGATCGCAGGTAAAAGGGGGAAGCGGGGAAAGGCGTGAAAGGCAGTGCCAACCCTTGACCTGGGGTGGAATTAGAAGTAGCACAGTAGCTCTGAAGATGTCCCTTTACTTACATGAATGTGACACTATACAGTATATACAGAGAGCGACATTTCCAAGTGCTGCACAAGCAGCAGCTTTTAATAAAAGCTTTGTGTTCTCCATGTTTTTCATAGTGTTTTTTGAATTTATTTTTCTAGTTATTCCATTTAATTCATTTTAGGATTAGATGTGATGTGTCTTTTGACTTGTCACCGACAGTATGAACTATATAAATAGATTTTAAATTTACCAATGATCTGTCGCTGTCATTGACTGGCTCGGGCTTCCTTATGGACAAGCTGCAAACTCAGGAGAAGTCACAGAGAGAATGAACAGGATCTGAAGGCTGCTTCACATCTGCATCCCCTGAAAAAAATGTAAAAGACACCAAGTAGCTATAAATCTAGTTCTATCATGTAATATTCTAATCTGAAAAGGCCGTACGTTTTGCACTTTATTCAGACTGCAGCATTTACAAGGTAACATTTACTTTCTTCTTAACATCTACAACTATATCAATAAATAATAATAATGGATAACACTTTAGTTTATGTTCTGGAAAAATGCATCTATAACAAGACCTTAACACAGGATTATTTGGTCTTAATTACATTTATAAAGAATCAGTAATGCACTTATTAATTTCTGTACATTGTGGCATATTTAGAGACTTCATGTGCTTGTAAAGTCATTTATGAATACGAAAGAGTCGCAGATCTTATACTGTAGCATTTAATACTAAAAGAAATATGGTTCACTTAAGTCATTTCTGACCATTCCAAAGTGAAGTTATTTAGTAGGCCATATTGCACAGTACCAAAGGACTGGACTCCTTTGGTACTGTGTCTCTCCAGAAAATTCTTGGGGTACCATTGGTTTGACTTTGTGTTGAATGAGTGGTTGCTCATGGAGTCCCGAATGAGGCACATTACCTGCATTTGTGAGGAAGCGTCAGCTACGGCACTATGGCCGTGTGGCGCGTTTCCCCAAGTGTGATCCAGCTCGTAACATCCTCATTGTTGGGGACCCGAGTGGCTGGACCAGGCCAAGGGGTCGCCCACGTAACACCTGGCTGCGGCAGATAAAGGATCATTTCTGGAGGGTCAGACTGGACCGTGTGTCTGCCTGGGGGGTTGCAAACTGGGATCCCGAGTTGTTTTGTCATGTAGTGGGTGCGGCAACGCACTGTACCAGTGCATGCCCCCCAACTTGACTTGACTTGATATTGCTCAGATGAATAACCACTTTTCTGATGTTTTGTAAGCGTTATTAGCATCAAAAGGAGACGTTGTTAAGGTCTTGTTGCGTAAGAGTAAATGATTAATAGATGCATTTTTGGAGAGCCTAAAGTAAAGTGTCACCTAATGATGATTGTAGGCAGAACAGTGTAACAGTAGTTAGTGCTGCTGCCTCATGGATCCATAGCTGAAGGTTCAAATGCAGTGCCTGTTTGTTGTCCATGTCCATATTTCCATTGATTCTCATCCCACATCCCCGAAGACGTGCTGATTAAGTTAATTGTCAAGTCTAAACTGGCCCCTTCTGGCTTGCATCTTTATAACTCTAAACTGGATTAAGTAGTTTTGTGAAAGTTAGGTTATCCGTTACTAAAAATAATAACACTATTATAATATTTCCCTTATTGCTGCGGGTAAAGAAACTTTAGATTTAAGATTTTATTTACTTTAAATTATTTATTTATAGACCCTGCTCCTGCACACGGAACATAGTATGACAGCTTCATTAAACTTACAGTGATTCAGTAGTTCAATAAAATAGGTCAACTGTTCAATGAAACAATATTGTGAATAATTTTTTTTTCATTGTGGCTTTTTATATTTAAAATAATATGTATACATTTTTATACTATATACTATATGCATGAAGCTATATATATAGCTTTAAGTAAGCTTATCCATCTCCATGTAATAAATTTGAAAAACAAATGGGAAATTTCTGTCCATGCATGGAAGATGAGCAATTAGCATTTTGTGATAATTACCACACATCATACATCAATAATTTGTTGACCTGCTTTAACAATATATATTCTGTAAATGTGCATACTTGAAAACAGCTTGCGCTTTTCCCTTAGAACTTAACAATATGTAAAATACTAACTTTTATTATAATCTCTGATGTAGAAGATTGTGTTATGCCTAAAGTACTACACATTAGAATGAGCAGATTTCTGTTTTGATTGCTCTTTTGCAATATGAAATCGCAGTAAAGTAAAACTCCTCCATATGTAGTGACACACAGTTATCCGGATGAACATTTAGGAAAAACAGCGTAAGTGAGTCGGCTGGTAACTCCACTGGCTTCCTTAGAAGAATTCTCCATGTGCTTTTCTTTTATTTGCATAACACCGGACTTACTGTGACTATTCTAGAAATTAAACTAATCTGCTCATATAGTAATAGATGATCATTAAAATATAGTTGGACCCATTAACTTTCCAGAAGAGATTAGAAGAAACCTGTCCATTTATCTGTATACTAAAATAGTAAGTTATGTAGTTTTAATACTAAGTTTGCCTACTTTCATTCAATCGGAATTCAAGGCACTATGTTTTGAAAACCTTATTATCTGAAATTGTGGAGAGCAAGCTGTCAGAATTTGAATTGCATTATTATCGTTAAGTTAATTAATAAGATAAAAAATACACTGCAAGCAAGACTCCTTTGATATCTGCGCTCTTTCAACCAGTGGGTCTGAAAATTACAACATGTACAGTAAATAACATGGTCTGCACCAGGACAAATTTATTGGGGAGGGCACTGGATTTTAATGAGGGCAGGGTTTGATTACAATACAAATAAAGCCCACATAACTTTTTAAATCATAGCAGATATGCCTGAGATTGCATAAGCAACAGATTACACAAAACAGAACTTCAACCTGTAGAACGTAATGCCACTGGATCGCAATGTAAATAAGTCATGCGCAGGCTGTAACCATCAAATACATGTTTACCTTTCATTTTTTTATATTATTTGTTGTAATTTTATTTCCTCTGCTTGAGTGAGTTCCCAACTTACACATCCTGTACCAAATATTTTCAAGCAATGCATTCTGAGTTGCATTCTTTTGCCATATTTTTAACAATTTTGGGCAAAAGCTGGTATTGTAGTAATGATGAGACTTTCTGAGTTTACACTAGTGTCTAGTTGTAATTCTATAAACAATACAGACGGAATACAATAAAGTGTTGGGGATCAGCTGGTATCCCCGTTAAATAATGAAACTGAAAGTTATAACGAAAAAGGTAATAATAATAATAATAATTATAATAATTCATTACATTTATAGGAATAGAAGAATGTCTCAGGTTCTTATAAACTCTTGGAAAAAAAGAAAAGCCTTCTCTGTCAGAGAGTTCAGCTGTCTGGGTGAGCTGCAGCTGATCAAACAGCTCCTGGGATGGAAGCAGCAGGTTAATGGAAGTGATATTATGGCCAAACTCTGAACTCGTCCTCGGTTCTATGGAAAGAGCAAAGAGTTAGCGGCCATTCGCTTTTGCCCCTGCCCTACGTTCAGTGTTTTGACCTCGGTCGGGCTGTTCAGAAGCTCCCCAAGCACTTCAGTTGTAATGTGCCAAATCACTAAAATTTTGTAAGACAAGAAGTCATCTAGGTCTATAATAATTATTTTTAAATATAACTAAGTTCTGCATTAAGAGTGAAGAATGTGAATTAGGAATAGTCCAAAGCCAGCTTAACTGTACATATTTTCTACTTTTTAAAATTAAACACTCTTGTAATTAAATAAAACGGATTGCATAAAATTGGTGGTAATTCACAAACTTTGATCTGCATGCTTGTCTATTTTTATCATAATATTCCCCTTTAGCAGCTAGCTGACAAAAATCTGTTTTCAAAACAGGCTTTAATTAAATCAGATTTCAGTTCATATATTTATGTGCGAGGAATTAGGCTGAAAATTGCTTGCCTGTTAAAACTCCAAAAGAGGAAACAATATTTTATTAAAATGACAGCGACTGCCAGTTAAATTAACATTTTCATAGTTATAAGATAGAAGCAATAAAGGGCAATAGATTGGGTAAAATGTTCTGAAAACAGTTCCAAAAATACAATAGAGGAGTAGTTTTTTTTTTTTTTTTTTGTATGTGTAACAAATTAATTGGCCTGTCTCTGATCCGGCACCTGGGTCAAACACCAGCCATAAAATATAAATAACAGTGTCGACAGTATACTTGAACTATAAACCTTTAACTCATCTTATATTATGCAACAAGTTCAGTATCAGTACAGGGTCAGTAGTACATGCTGCTATCTGATATAGTACTGCACCGAGGAGTTTATTAAAAGGTTGTCATCAGTTATCTTAAAAAAAGTTGTTCATTTTAAGGTGATTCCAGCAAACATCCTCCGGATTATGGCAGAAAGTCATCATGCAGTGAGTTGGCAAACAACTCATTTCGTGCAAAAGTCATAAATAAAATTTGTCATCTCTGATCCATATGTAATGCAATGGAAAGATATTTTCCTTCTGTCCAGTGCTCCACATAAATGCATATTTACATGGTGAATTTCAACAGTGTGTTTATGGGTTATAAATCTATTGAGAGGAAAGTCTGGCAGAAGAAACACAAATGTTTAATTTTTTTTGGTGTGAGCAACTCATTGTCCCCCAGAGCTAATTAAGTCAGCTTTGCATAACAATGAGGGATGATTATACTCTGCTCCATATTAATCTGAAAGAATATGACTCTTAGAACTGGACTGAAGTTGTCAATGTAGAGGTTTTACAGGCATATCATGTCACAAAAAAGACATTGCTTAAAACTACCAGGAAAAAAAATTGATTCTCTCTCTATGATTTGTTATGGAGCCATTTGTGACGCTCTGGGTCTCCTTTGCACTACAGTGAATGTCATATTCCACAAATTGTAAAACATGTGGGACAACAGTCAAGAGGGGTAATCCTGCACAATGTCTCCAGGAGCAAGATGTTAAAAATTTCACAAAGTCACAAAGGGCCAGTAACTTCAAGAACTTTGCAAACTCCACTCCCACTAAGTAATGTCAATATTCATTGCTCACCCACAGAGTCACGAAAAAGGGATATAAGAGAAAAAACAGCAAGATAGAAGTCACATCTGACTAAGAAGAACATATGAGCTTCCCTTTATTTTTCCTGTCTCTCCATTCTTTTAACACTGGTTTTCTTGTCCTTTCTTTTTGACTTTCCACAGCTGGAGGGAGTGTCGTGATCTGGTGTTTATTTTCATTTTTTTACAGTTTCTTCTTGGTCTCTAAAAATAATTTAAAATCCATTTTGGGAGTTGTAGAGGTCAAGAGGGCTAATCGTTACATTGATTTTTGGAATCTGATGCATTTTTAATGGTGCTGAAAAGTAAATATGTTCTCCTGTGGCACCATCTTGTTTTTATTATAGGCGCTGCTATGTTGAGTGCCTGCAGTTAGAGACACATTCACGGGTTGCCTGGTGACATCAACCTAAAGTAGTGCTGAGTGACATTATCATCGTGACGTCTCATAAGTATCATAGGGTGATCTTCAATCAAGTTTGTGGGTACAACTTAATACCTAGCGTTAATTTGAGTGTTTAATAGAATCTCTGAGTCTGAACCTTTTGTGCTCCTCAACTAAGATTTATGTCTAACATTTTAGCTTTGGCTTTATTCACTTTTTAACAATTCTGCTATTCTCGCTATGATTATTGTGGCAGGTGGATGGGCGTCATACCCAGCCGGGACACCTGGAAGGACCAGGAGAGGGCAGCTGCCCTGGTTGGTATGGGGGCCAAGGGAACCGAGCTTGGAAGCTCAACCCTATTGGGGCCCGTGGTCACCTCCAGGGGGCGCCTGGAGAATCCTAGAGCCCTGGAAATCAGCACTTTTGCCACACCAGGAAGTGCTGGCGAAAGGATTTTCCAGGGTCACCCGGACTGCTTCCGGGTGCTCATGCGGCATTTCCGCCACACCAGGAAGTGCTGCCGCAAGTTCATCGAAGGTACCTGGATTACGTCCGGGTGGGGATAAAAGGGGACCGCCTTCCTGCAATCAGGGAGCCAGAGTCAGGTGGAAGAAGGCAACACTCGGGAGTGAGGAGGAAAGGTGGCCCAGAAAGGACCAGTGAGAGGACTGATAAAAAGGGTGATTGGTGTTGTGTGTGCACAGGGACATTGTGTTTGAGAACCGTGTCTTTAATAAACGTGTGTGTTTTAAGAACTTGGTGGTGTCCGTCTGGATGGTGTTCGGGCTACCTCTCACAATATATACTTATGACTTTTGTTTTACATCCTTTTGTGTGTTTAGTACATCACGGCTAGCTTTTTACAATCTATCTTCTGATCCCATCTCTTTTCTAAATGACTTCTTCTATCCTGTGTATACAGTACAAAGACAGCTTTTAGCTTTGCTGTTCCCAAACTTTGGAACTCCTTTCCTCTACTTATAAGGTCTTCAATTTCAGTTTTTAAATTTAAAAAGCAAATTAAAAGTTAGACCTTTTTCTGGTATTTCTATGGAAGTTTTATGCTGTTTTATGTTATAGTTATTTAGTGTTGTTATATACTTTGTAATGTGTTCATGAGTGTTTTGAAAGGCACAATTAAATAAAATGTGTAATAATAATAACAATAATAATAATAATAAATGATAACAATCTGAAGTATCCTATATATTTCTCCTATCAGTGACGTGCGGTGAGGTTCGTGGCTGGTGAGGCACTGACTCCTTTAAAACCAAAAGAGTAGCTAATTCACCATTCAATTGGCAGCTTGCACACTGACTACTGGTTATGTTTCTTATCTCATCAGCATTCTTTACACACAAGTAGGTAAGGCACATATTTGGGTGAGAAAGAACATTACATTTACAGTGGCGAGAGAGAGCGGAGAGAGCGCATTTGCTCCTCACCCTCCATGTGTTCTAAATTTCGACAATTCATACTCATTCAATACAAACAAAAGTATAGAGTGGTGTACAAAAAAAATGGATTTCAATTTTGACCTTAATTGAAATATTTAGTTGTTTTAAAAAGCTTTTAATTCTGATGCTTTAATTAATTTTAATACAGACTGTTCAACAAAAGGATAACAAGAAAAACAAAAGAATATTTTATTTAAGGTCAAAAATTAGTTTTTAAATATTGGATTGTTTTTTTTTTTAGTCTGATCAAATTTTTAATAAAATCGAAAGCCTTTTATTATCTTACCTTTGTTTGTAAATGAAGTCCATATGCCTATCCTTCTCCATGAATATCTCCATCACTTTCTTATAAAAGTCCTCCTTATTTTCCTTTAGTTTTAAAAGTCTTAATCTTCCATTTTGGCAGTCAGTCAGAACAAAAAAATAAAAATAAACGGACCGCTGCAGTGCACTTGACTTTCTGATGTTGCTAACTTATTGGTGCTTAGAGCCTCTGAGTAGAACAGTAGCAACAAGCAACTGTTCGGCTTACATCTGGCCCCTTTGGTGCGGGACGGTACTGTCTGTCTCACCTTGTGCCTTTTCACTGCGGTTTTATGTCTGATCAGCAAGACTAAATATGTCACACACATTCATTAAAGATATTAGCCAGAATGTGGAACGTCAGGGTGTATAATAAACGTGTCTGCAAACATTATATTGCCGACATACAGAGAGACAGCAACAGGTACATGTCAATTGCATGCATCAACCCAGTGTGTGAGGGAGAGTGCAGTCCGAGGTGAGGTGAGGCTCGTCGCTGCTGCACCGCACGTTTCTCCTATGTATTTGATCAGGAAATGCGCAAATTCAGTAATTTTTGAATAGAAAAATTATCAAAATTATTGGAATCATACAGAAAACAAATTTATAGCACAGATCAGTGGACAAATTTATTTTATGTTATCATTATTAGTTTTTTTTACTTTTCATGATGACAGGCGAGGCCTCCCCTGACCACATGTCCCTGTTTCCTGCTTGCCTTATCTCTGTGCTGAGGCATTACCTCCTGTTAGTGCTGTTTTGTTCATTTATGGATACTCCTTGAGGTTCTTGAACGTTTTTCTTTTTGAATTGTTTCTCTGGTGGTTTGACTTTTCACCCTTGCTAAAGCAGTCTGTTCATTTTGGCTTGCCTCTTCGTTTTGTTAGTTTTTGAATTTGCCTCTTGGTTTCTTTTTGAAATTTTATTGATCATCATAAGAAGCTCTTTTTTGTTATTTGGTCAAAAGTGTTTAAGGTTACCCTCTCCCTATTAGGTGTTGGCTTTTATTGAGGGGACAGTTCACTAGTCTGAATCTGAGTTTTAGGGCCAATGCTACGTACTTTTGAGTTGTAGCCCTTTCTTGAGCTTCGTGGGTGCAAATATTAAAACCCTGGAAATTATTCAATTATTGGACCTTGGAAATTATTCTCTGGGCATATCCAGGAGTGGTCCATATCTTGGGCTTAAAAACTCACTCCACACAGCATTAATTTGTGATTTCAGATGTGGGCTTTGATGTGAGCTCAACTGGCAGAATGATTTAAGAGGCCAGGGTGTGGAGAAGAGTTTCGTATACGATGAGTGGGTTATTTTTACTTAATACCTGAGGGTACTAGATAAGCCATCCCACGTAATAGTAAGAGCCTTTTTATGTAAAGGGAGGCCCAATGGGGCATATGTATTTGTTGAGTTGCTTTAATTTTTCAGTTTTCTCTTTTGTGCATAATTTTCCTTCAAATAATTCCCTCATATTTTTATACTTTTAGCCTCCTGAGGTTGTCTTTAAATTCAAGGATCTCTTGGAACTTTCCCGACATGGCATACGATTTCATTTTTCTTTAGTATCCACTCTTAGAAGGCTCTCTTGGAAAAAACCTCCAATAATAAAACAGAACTGAACTAACTAATTGAATTTTAGTTCCTTGATTTCTTTTAATTTTTGGACAAGGGTAAGTCACTTAGGAAGAAATTTGAATCCTCTCTAAAGAATTAAGAGATGGACATGATCTCTTTTAATAAGTCTGTTTTCATATCCCTTTCCCGGGCTTATTATTTTTTGCTGTAGTTAAAATATTGCACTGGTTGATTTTTTAATTAAATTCTACTTTTCATGTGTTTGACTAATTTTGACCTAGTGAAAAGAAGGTCCTCTAGATCTAATTGCATGAATTGAAGCTTTGTACAATAATGGCAGTTTGTAAATAAAGAGGTACACTTTGTCAAGAGATGTTACCTGCCTTGGACCCACTGATGCCAGTTTGAGAATGTCATGTCATTTTACAGTTAAAAGAAACTGACTTCATGCACAATAATTCATTTTTATATTTTTTGTCTCCCTAATTTACATGATTCAAGACCCAGGAACTATAGGGATGTTGGTAACATACAGTATGTGTGCTGTCTTTCTGATCTCCCAGTTTCTTAGTATTAGTATTTAATTTTCTGTATATTTTATTTTATCCTGTCTAGCACCCTAACTATCTTTCAATATCCTAAGAACACTGTCCTCATTACACTTTGTTTTCTCATTGACAATAATTTCTCAATTAATTAAATACTTAAAGAATCTCCATCCATCCCGCTATATCCTAACTACAGGGTCACGGGGGTCTGCTGGAGCCAATCCCAGCCAACATAGGGCGCAAGGCAGGAAACAAACCCCGGACAGGTCGCCAGCCTACCACAGGGCACAAACACACACACACACACAAAGCACAATTTAGGTTCGCCAATGCACCTAACCTGCATGTCTTTGGACTGTGGGAGGAAACCGGAGCGCCCGGAGGAAACCCACGCAGACACGGGGAGAACATGCAAACTCCACGCAGGGAAGACCCGGGAAGTGAACCTGGGTCTCCTGACTGAGAGGCAGCAGCGCTACCCACTGCGCCACCATGCCGCCCCAATTGTTATTTTTTTATTGTAAGAATATTTACATCTATATATATTTTGGGATTTCCATTTTCTCTTTTAACTGTTACACATGCTGCATATGGTCATATGCCTTATGATTAGCTCTAGTGTCATTTAAAATATAGACTCTATAAAGCTGTTTTTCATTATTTCTTATTCTATTAAGTAAAATTATGTTATGTGTTTTAATTCATTCTTTTTTATCATGGCACCGGAGAGTGGTGACATGCTGTACATTAGTCAGACAAGCAAATTAAGAATTTCAATGTACTTTGTACTACTATACTGTTAAAACAGATGCTTTATCATGTCAATTCTGTTTACATAAATTAAGTTTCTTGCCCAGCTATTTAATTGCTTGAGAAATTTGTATCAGAATAATCTCTGAGTCCCAGAGAGATATTGTAGAATAGAAGAAGTTTGCCACACTTTCCTTCAAATATAGAAACCAAGGCACATAACACAGTTTGAAAAATCAGCTTCCTCACATTTACTTATTGTACCCATCATTCTTAGAACAAATGTGGTCCATTGCGGACATAACTTCCCTCATAGATGAGCATTCAGCTGTTAAGTTGATTATGAGGCATTTCTGATGGCATACAATCCACTCAGAGAGTTATACTAAACCTTGCAGTAAATGTAACCAAGCTAAACATATAAATTGCTTCTGAGATGGGCTACTTCACCCATTACCTATGCAATTTTATCCCTGGTCACATCTTTCCATGCATTTGATTCTGGATTTACCACCCTGTAAAGGAAATACGGTAATTTTTGGAGAAGTCAACTTATTTTATCCCTTTGAAGAAACCCCCCAGTGAAAAAAAAAACCTTCAATAGTTAGATTGCAGACACAATAAATAGAATCTTGAGAGTCTTTTAATGTTAAAAAAAATCCCCACAATGTGATTTAGTGGATTTTTTTACTTTCAGTATTACTATTGTGCTTGGATTACCTGCTTCAGGTATTTCAGACAGAAATCCTTAGTTTGTTTCTCATTTTTGGAGATATATGTCTTTCCCACTTTGGTATTAAAATAAATGCAATACAATACAATACAATACAGTTTATTTTTGTATAGCCCAAAATCACACAGGAAGTGCCGCAATGGGCTTTAACAGGCCCTGCCTCTTGACAACCCCCCAGCCTTGACTCTCTAAGAAGACAAGGAAAAACTCCCAAAAAAAAACCTAGTAGGGAAAAATGGAAGAAACCTTGGGAAAGGCAGTTCAAAGAGAGACCCCTTTCCAGGTAGATTGGGCGTGCAGTGGGTGTCAAAAGAAGGGGGTCAATACAATACAATACAGTACAGTACACAGAACAATTTCTCAATATAGTAAGAAATAAAAAAAAAAATATATATATAAATTTTAGAAGTACAGAGTAGAATTTAACAGTAGATGATATATCCCATAATAAGATTTGTAGAGTCCTGGAGACCTCATCCTTCAAGCTGCCTCCCCCATTTGGCCATTCCACAGCTGAGACAGTGCTGGGCCAGCCAATCCGATGAAAGGACCCCTCTCTCCCACGATTCCTGCGATCCTCCATCTGGGATGACTTTTCCTTAGGCAGGCAAAACAACTTGGCAGGTGGGCCGTGGCACCAAGTGCCACATTTGAGTACCGAGAAGAAAAACAGAGTAAGTGAGGGTTAGTATACAATTATAACTGTCATGTTACTTATGTTTAAGTGCTAATGACTAACAACAGAGATGCAGTCTGTACAGTTAATCAGCAGCTCTAGTCAGGATATGCTAAACTGAAGTAGTGAGTCTTCAGCCGGGATTTAAAAGCTGTGACCGAAGGGGCATCTCTTATAGTAGCAGGCAGACCATTCCACAGTTTAGGGGCCCTGTAACTAAAAGCTCGACCCCCCACTGTTATTTTATTAATCCTTGGAATCATAAGCAGACCGGCATCTTGAGATCTTAATGTGCGCTCTGGTTTGTAAGTCATGATAAGTTCAGACAAGTAAGCCGGACCTCGACCATTTAATGATTTATATGTTAAAAGAAGGATTTTGAAATCTGCCCTAAACTTAACCGGGAGCCAGTGTAAGGATTTAAGAACTGGAGTTATGTGTTCGTATTTTCTTGTTCTTGTAATAATTCTCGCAGCCGCATTTTGGATTAACTGGAGGCTGTATAAAGAACAGTTTGAACATCCAGTGAACACCGCATTGCAGTAGTCAATCCTACTAGAGATAAATGCATGAATTAGTTTCTCAGAATCCTGTTTATTTAAAAAGCGCCTTAATTTCCTAACATTTTTAAGATGGAAGAAACATGTTTTGGACAACTTTGTAATATGCGCTTTAAATGACATGCTAGAGTCAAAGATAACTCCTAGATTGCGGGCTGATTCAGTAAAATTGACTGGGATTCCCATTGAGTTAAATGATGACAAAATATTATTGTGATCAGCATCATTCCCTCCAACAATTAACATCTCTGTTTTATCTGTATTTAAAGACAAGTAGTTCTTATTCATCCACTCCTTTAATTCACTAACACAACTAATTAAAGACAACATTGGAGAAACTTCATTTGATTTAAATGAAAGGTATAACTGGGTGTCATCTGCATACGAGTGAAAATTAACATTATGTTTCCTAATGATAGATCCCAGTGGAAGCATGTAAAGTGAAAACAGTAAAGGTCCCAGTACTGAGCCCTGCGGGACACCATATTGAACTTCTGTGTATAATGATGGAGTACTGTCAGCACATTTCTGTACATATTGGAATCGATTTGATAAGTAAGAACTAAACCAAGCGAGCACGGTGCCTGTAAGCCCAACATCATTTTCTAGCCTGTGCAGTAAGATAGAATGGTCGATGGTGTCAAATGCTGCACTTAAGTCCAACAACATAATTACAGTTGAGTTTCCTTCATCAGAGGATATCAGAATGTAATTTACAACCCGTGTTAGTGCCGTTTCTGTACTATGACCAGTGCGAAAACCAGACTGGAATTTCTCAAATAAATTGTAATGCATAAGGTGTGTCTGAAGCTGACTGGCGACTACTTTTTCTAGTATTTTAGAGAGAAACGGTAAATTTGAAATAGGCCTATAATTATTTAGTATATGTGGGTCAAGGTCTGACTTTTTAAGTAATGGTTTAATGACTGACACTTTTAGTGCATCTGGTACTGTGCCATGCAATAATGAACTATTGATAATGTTTAGGATAGGCGCTGCAAGAACATCCATTGCACTTTTTACTAGTTTTGTTGGCACTGGATCTAGGGAACAAGTAGTGGGCTTCATTTTAGAAATTAAACTTAAGACTTCCTGCTCAGTTACAGGATTAAAATTACTAAAGTGCTGAGTGCAATGTGAGACAGGGTCTGCTAAGCTAGTATTTGGTTTGTACTGTGATGCAGAGATCTGGGATCTTATATTTTTAATTTTCTCATTGAAGAAGTTAATAAAGTCTGTACTGCTAATGTCTGTTGGTATTTTGCACTGTTGATCTGAATTTCCATTTGTTAATTTAGCCACTGTTCTAAACAGTGCCCGAGGATTTTTATTATTGCTATCTATTAATGTAGAATAATATTCTGACCGAGCTTTAAAGAGGGCTTTTTTATATTTATTAACACTCTCTGTCCATGCAATTTGAAAGACCTGTAGCTTTGTTGTTCTCCATCTGCGTTCCAGTTTTCGACACTCTAATTTAAGAGCTCGAGTGTTTTCATTAAACCAGGGTGAGTTTCTATGTGCTTTGATCACTTTTGTTTTAAGGGGAGCCACTGTGTCCAGAGCATCTCTCAAGGTCACATTATAATGTGATGTTAGCTCATCTAAATTGTTTTCTGTGTTTACATTTGATGTTAACTGATCTAAATGGTTTTCCACAATTACACTCGACTTACTCAAAGTATCTATAAATTTTGAAGCAGAATTACAATCTAGATGCCGCACTGTCTTTGTTTTAATCTGGGAGTGTGTTCGCAAGGGCAGGACCAAATCAAATGTAATTAAGTAGTGATCAGAAATAACTTCATTTAATGGAGTAATAATTAAATTTTGAATTTCAACTTTGTAAGTTATAATTAAATCTAATGTGTGGTTATGATTATGAGTTGGACCTTTGACATTCTGACAAAATCCTACTGAATTTAACAAATAAGTAAAACATTTGCTAAAAGTGTCAGTTTCCACATCAATGTGTACATTAAAATCTCCCATCAGTACTACGTGATCATAATTTATAGCCAAGTCAGATAAAAGGTTGCTAAATTCAGACATGAACAATGAGTACGGCCCTGGTGGTCTATAGACTAGCACTATAATTGTGTTGGAATCTGTTTTAATATTTAAAATGAATGCTTCAAAGGATGTAAAGTTGCCTAAATTTTTAGAAGTGATTTGCATTTTGTTACAATGAATTATTCCAAGGCCCCCTCCTCGACCTGAATCTCTAGACTCTAGACTTATGAAGGAACGAGTATCCAATATCGGTGTGCCATCAGAAACCAAAAGTTCAAGAAATAACAAAGGTGTAGCATTTCCAACTTTCCCTCTGTCATTTTTGTGTGGGCCAGGTTCTGCAAAAATATACAATAGTATATGTGTATTAGATACTACTAGATACTTCTTTCTTTTGAATGTGTTTCCGGGTAACCCCAGATTCATTGGAATCACCATTTAGATAACTTTAGGGCTTAAGTAATTAAGAAATTGGTTATGAATGGAAGGAAGGATGAGTAGTATGGAGTCAGTGAACATATACTGTATTGTGGGGAGTCAATTTCCCACCCATCTCCATCAATGCCTTAAAAATCTACCAGCCTCAACTGTACCATTGCAAAGTTTTTTGGCTTGCAGTTTCTGCCAGATCAGGACAAACACTCTGCATTTATTAAAATTAGCTGATGCATAAACATCTAGAAAGTGTTTCATAGCAAACCTGGGCACATTTTTGGCTAACAACCAGGATTCCTCTGTCAGCTTTCTTATGCCACAAGTAATCGTGTACACTTCTAAACAATCACTGATAGATCAGCAAAGCAGATAGGAAGAAGAAAAACTAATAAATAAAAGATAGAAGAAAAAAGAAAGAAAGGAAGGACGCAGAAAGGATCTCCCTGTGTCCCCGTAGCCCACCCTCATGAAGAACTAACAGCCAAAGCAATTAACAGAGTCCTCTAACCAATTCTTGCCCCAGGCTAACCCAGTAACAATCATATCCCTGAAGCTGTCCCCCTACTTACCCACAGCACCTGCATGCAAATACCCATATGATCAAGACAGAACAAAATAAAATGAAGCCTTTGCAGGCACATAACCTGCCCTTCAGCCCACCTCCTTATTAATGCAACAATAGCCAAGGTTACAATAAAAAGGTCACGTACAACTCCCCCCAAAATATCTAAGGAACTAGAAAGTATCACACCTCCTAGCCCCTCAAACCCCCATAATGGTTATACCAGCAGGCATAAGATTTAGGAAGACAGGGATGTAGTCAAAAACCAAAGCAAAAGTCAGAGCCAGGAGAAAACTGCTAGTAACTAAAGCCAAGAACTGTGGGACAAAATCAAAGTCAGAGAATTCAAAAAACAAAGAAACAAAATAAAGAAATTTTTCAATAAGGTTTAAAGCTTTCTGGAATCCATGTAGTCGGATAGGGAAGCATACCCCTGGATGTCCGTGTATCTCTTTGTGTCTTGATTGGCAGACCATGACTTCTGAGGACACACACTCTGAGACAGTCCTAGCGACAGAAATCATCAATAATGTTATCCAAATGGCAGCAATATAATTGTCCAAATCAAAATTAAAACTATTACTGTATTTCACAAACAAATTAACCTAATGCATACCTTATGGTATAAGAACCTCCAACAGAAGCAAATGATATTCAAAATACAAGTCCCTGTCAATAATTATCTTCGAAGTTCATGACACTTGAGAATTCGTGAGTAATCTTTATACAGTGTGAATGCTCAAGGACCCACCTGTCAAGCTCTTTTCATCACCTGAGCCATAGACTTCTTGACAAGGGCAGTGAGTCATGTATTAACATGTGCATTATGTTTTATTGTTATTAATGGTTAACTATTAGATTTCATATTTGTATGTGTTTTCTGGTCTGTTTGTAATTTTTCTTTTAAATGAGTCCCATTCCTTGTGTTTTGTGGAGCCCTAGGAGGCGGGGCCACCCTGACATCACCACTTCTCTACTCTAGTCTTAAATAGCTAAAAAGAGGGTTCAAAAGAGGTGATCACTGAGTTTGTACGTGGAGTTGTGAGTATTACTATTTTCTTGTTGGACTTACTGGTTTTTGAACATTTTTTCTGCTATGTCTTAAGTTTTGATTTGTGTTTTGAGACTTGTTTACTTCAGGATTGCTGTTTTAGGCAAGTACCTTTTGCCATTTTTGGTCTTTTGAGCATTACATTGTACTTTTCTAATTTTTTTATGAAAAATCATCCTTTGTTTATGGTGACCCCTTCACTTGTAGGGCATTTGTGATCAATTTTGGGCATTTCCCTTATATTTTGAACTGTTAAGCCATTTTTCCTTACTTTGGGTCTAGCCAGACAGAATCCTGCAGGTAGTTTTCCGTTGCAAGTTGGTCTTAGGTAACAGGTATAGATCCTGACCTGCTTTATGGTTAATTTTGGAATCCTCAACCCCTTTTCACTTTGTTCAAGTATCCTTATAACAACACAGGTAAGAAAATAATCACTGAATAATGAAGGATTGATTTGAAGCTTTTTGAAACTCTTGAGCAACACAAGGAAAGTGAGAAACAATATTAATGGTCTTGAGTGAGATGGTTGCTGTGTGGATTCTGCAGTATCTCTCAAAAGCAGGTGTGAAGTTAAGCAAAGATGGAAACAAATCTAGGCACGGCTTTTTCAGGTGTCTCTGTTCTCAGTTTTTTTCTTTCATTTCTAGGATACAAACATTTTTGAGGCTCCTGCCTTCCAGTTGTATAGGTTTTGTACTCGGTGACACCACATGCTCCTCCACTGAAGTGACCAGCTTATCTTGGCAGCCAACTGATTCAAAGTGTTCAAAACTCCAGTGAAAGATTCTTCTACTTAGCTTTAATTCATTTTATATGACCCCATGCAGTACTGAGTTCTACCTGGAAAGTCTGTTGTAAAGATTGTACATGAGCCACAAATAGCTTCAAGTTATCAAATACAGTATCAACATTCAACCCACTAGTGTGTTATGTCATGAATGTCTCTGCGCACAGTGTCACACATGTGCGCTTTGGGAACAGACAAATTGTCCAATTTTAAGTGAAGTATCAAGAGATGAAGGGCTGGAACAGAGTACTAATCACTTTCTTCCTCTTCCTACAGACCAGCAGAAGAATAAATCTTGTTTTCCACTCCAGTCCATTCCTAGCAGCATCATTTCCAGCTCCCTCCAACGATATCACTTCTGGTTCCGCTTAAAAACCCGTTCTTCCGTCCTTACTTCTACCATGATATATAAAGAACCGTCTACTGAACTGTTTTGTTTGATGTATTTGATACAAACATGACCAAAATCCGTCTTTTTTTGACCTCTCATCTGCCAGGGCATTATACAGGGAAGATTCTCCAACTCTTATTTTTTGTCTCTGTTTGCTTATTTCTTACAGCAGACAATTCTTTACAGGACTGCAGAATAATATCCCCTTGATACAGAGGGCATCATTGGATTCCAGATGGTATGTGGAAGATTTACATATATTTGTAAGGTGATTAAGGAGGGGATGGATTCAGGAAATGAGGAGAAAATGGGTGAATCTTGAGAGCTACTTCAGCTTGCATCTATCAACCACCGGAGGTCACATGGGAGTCTTGTCTAAGAATTTTGAGCTTCATTGTCTGGCTTGTTTAGTGTTGCCCCTTCTTTCAGAATCAAAGTCATGAAATGAAATGTATTTTGTGTGGTTGTTTTTTGAGTTCTACTCTCTACAACAAAGTCTTTCTTTTGCTTTGTCAAAGTTTGCAGGCTTCACTGTTCATGCAGCCACAAGAGAATAACAGTTTCTTGTGAAAAACGCTGAGGAAAAAAAGAATGATACATGAGAACAAGACAATATTCAACAATTAAATCCTAATGTGCTGCTGACTATGATATTATTGAAAATAATGCTAAAATGATAAGCAAATGGAAATAAAATATTTATACAAATAAAGACAAAAACAAACACAAATCCTACATTTATGACACAGAAGACTTTAAAATTGTGCACAGTCTTGGCTGCAGTGTCTAGGCTATCATCCTGAACATTGTCCTTGGGTCTGTGCTGGAGAATTTTTGTGACCCTGAATCTTTACAATGTTTTCTCCGGCTGGGTTACAATAAGACTGAGGCATATTTTCGAAGACCACTACTTACAAAGGGGGCCTAGTTAGGACTTGGTTATATTTATGATTTTTTCTATTATTCTGATTTTTTTTTTACATTATGAAGAGAAGAATTAAATTGTTTTGTTCATGTCTTTAAATTTTTCATTCAGACACCTAATACCAATGTCCTTGGGACAGAATGTGTAACATCACTGAGGCCACCTTACAGTATATGTGATGTTTGTTCCCATCATAGGAAGATAAGCATCTACTTCAAAAAATAAAAGAACAGAAATAAACAAATTGAATAATACAATGATACAGAAAATGATTATTTCCAGACATTGCTGCTCAGGCTTTCTCTACAAGTTCACAGTGTGTCATTTTGGAGAAATTAAGTGAAGAGGATTGACTAGCTTGTTGGGCTGAAAAGCCCATTCTAATCAAAATTGTTCAAGGGTTTTAATTTTCTAATTCTCTACTGAACCGTGAAACATATATTTTCATGGCAGATCTGCATAGGTAAAAAGGGGACAAACTTAAAAATAATTTAAAAAATAAATGATAGGAACCTTAAAACCCCTCATCCAAAATGACAGAAAGAGTTCTTTATAAACAAAGATACAATCCTATAACAACCATCAATCAGAAAAAAAGAATTTATATAACTGAATACTAATCTAAGAAGAGCCAAACGAACAAAGAATTGATAATGCCTCAGCAGCAATCTTGCAGTCTGCTGGCTCTTAAATAGAACTGCAGGTGATCTCCAAGCTGCCATGTCAGGAGGCCCCGTCCCCCTTGGCTTAACACAAATAGCTCAAGGAACATAACTCAAAGAACAAATATCACATGTATAGAAAAGCATATTAAACAAATAAACATAAATGTAAAAATACTTTATAAAGAATAACAAAATAGAAAAAGGAGAATGATTAATACATTTTTATTAACATAATTTACAAAGGAAATGCAAAAAAAAAAACTAAACACAAGACTTTTTCACAGTTTCATCGGATATATAATTTAAAAAGACAAATATAAAAGGGAAATTTTTTTGTATATTTTCAGTTTTTTTTAACCATGATATTTAGCAAATGTGAAATACTCCCAATTACCTCATAAACACTTATTTGAACAGTTTGAACAATTTGTTTACTCGGCTACAAGTTCCAAGTCACAATCCATGTATTACTTAGTTTAATTTACAGTTTTCAACTTACGTAAATAAGTCAAAAAAAGCCTAATGGAGAACATTTTGACTTGTACAGTAAGCATCAAGTAAATTCAAAAAATAATAGTAAGAAATTATAAAAGCAGAATTCGTCAGCTAGAGTTCACATTAAATAATCCTAAAACTAAAACTGAAACTATTTATAAGCAACACTTGTTTTAACTAACTGGAATCCATATATCATTGGAAACTAGTTCTTAATAAATGTAGGAAGAAGACAAAAATGTTTAAAATTCTTTGAAGAATCAGGTTTATATGCCAAAAAAGTATCCTAGTATAATGTTATATTTTTTATTAAAGCCTAATTACAGTTCGGCACGGTGGCGCAGTGGTAGCGCTGCTGCCTCACAGTAAGGAGACCTGGGTTTGCTTCCCGGGCCCTCCCTATGTGGAGTTTGCATGTTCTCCTCCGGGTGCTCCGGTTTCCTCCCACAGCCCAAAGACATGCAGGTTAGGTGCATTGGCGATCCTAAATTGTCCCTGGTGTGTGCTTGGTGTGTGAGTGTGTGCCCTGTGGTGGGCTGGTGCCCTGCCCGGGGTTTGTTTCCTGCCTTGCGCCCTGTGTTGGCTGGGAGTGGCACCAACAGACCCCCGTGAACCTGTAGTTAGGATATAGCAGGTTGGATAATGGATGGATGGATAATTACAGTTATCTTCAATTTTCATGATTTGTCATCAGTCATTTTATGATTATCTGTTGAGGCATTTTTTGATCTGAGAGGAAAGGAACAGTTATTAGAAATTCTTAAAACTTAAAGAGATATCCTTTTATTTTTTCAAATCAGGCAGTTTTTTCAATTTTGTCTTTTCATTTGGTTTGATGGTCATTTTTCAGATATATCCCATGTCTGTTTCCTCTGCTCTGCAAAGTCCTGGGTTCCTTTTGGAGTGAGACCCCTACTTTTATGTGGCACTTTGTACAATTTATTTTTTTATTTTACATTTTAAAGATGAAGAGTTCACAGCATTCTTGTAAAATCAACAGGATACCCATCAACCCAAGCATCCATTGCCTGTGCCTGCTTTTCCAAATCCAGAACTGTGAAGAACTAGATCTTACCTATTTAGCTTTGGGAAAAAGGCAGGAACCAATCCTGGATGGGACACATGTCCTTCACTGAGCAAAATCATACAAAGTCCCACACTCACTCACGTCTGGACAATATAGGTGAGACAGTTGGTCTAACATGAATGACTTTGTACTAGTCCACCAGGGTGCAGGCAAAAAGGACAAAATTCAAATAGTGACAGGGCGGGACTCTAACACAGGTCTTAGGGTCTGTGAGGCAGGCACAGCCCAGTACCCCTCATCAAAAGGGGTCTTCCTACTTCATCTCCATCATGGGCCTCCTTGAGCATTTTAGCTATTGGTGACATTTCTGGGTTGTATTGTTACTGTTATTACTGCATTTACAATTTTCTTTTGATTGTTTATTTTTAGAAACTTGTTGGTGTCATTATTTCTATTTCTCAATAAATATCTTAACACAAAAAAAGAATATTGTCTTTGTATATTTGGTTGTCTTTTTAAAAAAGAAAGAGAAAATGAGAAAAAGATGTGGCAGAATATTAAGAGAAGAGATGAGTCTTTACTCTGCAAAAAAATACAAAATTATTAGCTGACATTCAAGTAAGAAACAGAAACATTAATAAGCTTTCCAATAGTGTTATCCCCTAAACCTCGGAAAAAACATAAGGATAAAAAACAAAGACATTCAGTTTTATTAAGTATTAATTAGACATTGTAACAGTATTAAGCAGGTGTGTAATAGAGCAGTACAAAAAGGAGAAGAAATAGAAGACTAAACTAGACAAGGCACACAAAAGAAAAAAGGTTATATGAGTAATCATAGAATTTAGCTAAAGTAATACAAATGCGGGGGAACTGAAGAATGAAATTTAAGAACAATGCAATAGCCAAAAGTGATGATGGCTTAGAGAGCTATATGTTCCCATTAATCACAGTAAGGCAAGTTTCCCCCTGGGCGCAAATAAAGTCTATCTATCTATCTATCTATCTATCTATCTATCTATCTATCTATCTATCTATCTATCTATCTATCTATCTATCTATCTATCAGCGTTTAAATATTTTCCTTATTACAGATTACTGTCCAACATCGATTCAGGGCACTCATTTTGTTCCGTGCAGTCCTTGACATAATATATTCAGGTTTCAAAATTGTGGGAATTATTCTTTTTGTTGTGAATACTAAGCGTGTAGTATGTGTTGATATTTTTAGGAGTAAAAAATAACAGATGGACAAACCAAACAAACAAAGAAGTGAAGAATGAGTCAAAATCATGGAGTAAGAAACCAAAAAATCATTGGTGAAACTAACTAGGCAAAAAATTGAAATAACTGTAGATCTCTGTAATTCTCACACAACACTAATTCTTGTTGTCTGTTCTAAATTTCATCACCAATCAAATGCATTGTGCTGGGTGCCGCAATATTATAGAGGCAGGATATTTTTTTAAGTTTTGAATAAATTTGCCAAAATTTCTAAAATCCTGTTTTTATCTTGTTATTCTGGGTTATTGAGATTTGAATGTAAATGATTTTAGCAAAAGTATGCAGAACAGCAAAATGTTTAGAAGTGAAGGGATCTGAATACTTTCGGTATACATTTACAGCACAAACATGTCTCAAATATATCTCAAACGTCCATCTCTAAAAACTGAAGAAGAAAATAATTGAGTGGACTAAGCTTTTGATACTGAAAGACTTCCAAGCATGAGTACGACTGTCTATCCATTAATCATCTTTTCTTGATCATGGGGAACTGAGGGCAAAACAAGGGCGGATCTATCATCAGGGTTTTCTTGGAGCACACCCAGAGGTCCATGATAGTAAGGGTCATTTTCACCCTCCAACTCAAAGAACCAGTCAATTCTCCCTGCATTGAAATCATCAAAGGAGACACCTTCAGTCAATGCAATGATCGATCGCTATCCCTGCTCAATGAAACAGTCTAGTCTCTGTGCACCATTAGTAGTGGGAATTACTGTGCTGCATTAAACAGCAGGGTGTCTGTGCATTGCATTGTTTAAAGTATGATTAACTCTCTGTTAATCAAGTCGCCCAGGACCCTGTGGGGCTCCATATCCAGCCTTGGGCCAATCTTACTCCAAAAGGCATAAGCAGATATCAATCTTGACTGGCATGTTATGCTCTACACGCTTTACCAGACTACATGCTGTGATGATGAGTCCTCACCTAGATGTGTTTAAATCTTCAAGAATGGTAGCGCCAGAGCACAAAATTCATGGCATTTCATTTTCCCCTTCCCTTTCATTATCCTTTTCTTTAGTTAATGTCAGTAGGTATTAAAAGGAAGCTTACCATTAATAGGCGTCATGGATCTGTCTTAGTTCGTTTACTGCCGGTGGTGGTGTAAGGGCTCACACATGTGTGAGCGTCACAAACCACACTTTCAAATGCTGCACTTTGAACCGAAAAAGTAAATGTAGCTTTTAGTTAATTTTAGATTTAACTTAGTTTTGTTAGCATTTACTATATCATGTGTATCATTTGAAGTGCAGCTACCAGTAGATGTTCTTGGTTAAGGGGTGGATTAGTGAACCATTCCAGTCATTGGTCGTGGTGAAATGGGTCTCTCCATTGACAAGAGTAGGCCAACTGGGTGATGGACTGGGTTTTCGTAAAAAAAGGGGTGACCATAGCTCGTGGTGGGACTGACGATCGTCTTAGAGTCACAGAGAGTGAGGAAAGAGACTGGGTGGAACAGCAGTGGGCTGAGGATTAGGAGTGATTGAGGCTCCAGTTAAACCAAGTAAGGCTCTAGATTTTTTTTGTGAATAGAACCCTTATTTTCTATTTTTTTTATTGTTTGTGAGAGGTTATTTTATTTCTCCAGTATGGTGTATTACATAGCCGCGTAAGAGCCTTATGCTTCTTTGACCATTTTGATTTTTATGATTGTTCTTCTTTTGTATTTGACACCTTTATTTTTTTCTTCACTATATATATTTTCACACTGGAACTGTGTACTGTTCTTAAAAAGAAGCTGTATGATTAACAACATCCTTTTTTTTTTTTGTAGCATACTTTTTTATTGCTTTCAATTTCCACCTTTGGTCCTGGCTGGTCCTGAATTTCTAGCAGAACACCTGCCTCCACAGTTGACACATACATTTTGCCATCATATACAGTAGTTACAACTTTTATAGCAACATTTCATTTTAGTTGGTTTGTTTACTGTATACATGTTTAAGCTAATCTTTATTTTTATGAATGTGCATTTTGTAATTTGTAAATTTTGTATTTTATTTGTGAACTTGTTACAGCTCTCTGAGTGTGCACTCAATGAAGACTGATATACAAAATTAAATTGAAATTTGGCAGCAAACCACAGTTCCTACAGGAAAGTTAGGGTAAACATGCAAACACCATAAAAAAGGAATCCTAGCTGCTGCATCATTTGCTTTTGTAAACTCTCAGTGGGAAATACCTGAGGTTGAATTTATTTACCAGACCACACCATAAATCATGCTGTAGAAGGTAGATCTTTGCTGATTTAATGTTTTCTATTTTCAGATTACAAACTTCAATTATGTAACATGCTTTTTGCTGTACAGTTAAAATCATTCTTGTTGAATGTATACTGTTAGACAATAGCAGAGCATCTACAGCTAGAAGTCCATTCACAAGCCATTTGTCAAAAAATCATGCAGCTTCCAGCAAGTTGATAAAAGACAAATTGCTTGGTGAGAATGGTAAAAAAAATCTAACCTAGTTTTAGTCCTAGCAGCTCTAATGTTCCCAACATCATGGCTTTAAAAAAAGGAAAATTGTCAATGTTGAATTAAGATATAGAATGCATTCTTGCTAATTTTCTTGAAAGCCTGATTTTGTTTGATTGAAGTTCATGTGGCTTGTCTCATGAATGTCTAATGACCACATATTACTTTAGTTTGACAATAAGCTCTGCCTTTCTGTTGTCTCTCAAAGAGTGTAATCATGAGACAAAGCCCAGTATCGATATATCCATACCCAAAGCTCCAATGAATTGAAACATTGTACTTTTTTTTTTTTTTTTACATAATTCATCCACACTTAGCACAGCGTCCACATGTAACTTTATCTGTATCATTTAGGATTCAATCATGCTTTAGCCTTCTTTGCTCCAGACTGTTTCAATTTAATTATTTAGCCTGCAACATTTTAATTATTTAACCTCATCCGTAGTGCCCATATTAATTAGCACAAAGAGACCTTTAGTTGCTTAGAAGCTTACACCTTTTTAAATTCAGCAATATTCTCAGGGCAATTAGATGATCAGACTTAAATTGAGTTATTCAGTAAATTATACCTTTAGAAAACACAAGCACATAGCAAAGGTTTACAATTTAAAGGTGCCATCATACTTGAATCTGCTGTTCTTTCAGTTGCTACATTATTTTTTTTCCATCTCAGATGCAGTTGTTTGCAAGTTAATAATCTTTAGGAAGCAAAGAAGATTGTTTTTTCTTTTGCCTCCATGGAATAATATCCAGTTACAAGTAAGTTTCTTCCTTTGCAACTGCTGATCTACTATGGGCTCATGCACTCTTAATCCCTGCTGAAAAAAGCAGGCACAGAACTAAATGGATGGAGGGATTAATACCGTAGCTACAGAATACTCTACCTTAGGGTCATTCGATTCCTGTCCTTTAGAGACATGGTGACTACAGGTTTTAATTGCAAGAAATCTCTTAATCAGAGACAGGCTTCTGATTGTAACTGAACCCTTTGTTAACTTATTGTTGTAATACGTTTCTTCTTCTGACCCCTGCATATTACTGTTGCAACAGTATTGATCTCTTCATTTATTTCTTTCTAAATGACTTAGAAAAATAGAAACGTTTACATCTAATAAGTTAATGCCACAAATAAATTCACTGAAACTGACCTGTGTCTGTTGGTCTGAACTGGACTCTGTCATTGAAAATTTGGAGAACTCCTAACGAGCATATCGGAAAATGAATAAATATTCAGTTCTTCAGTATAACCCATTTTAGAAGAGAAGAAAAGCAAAGCAATTAAGCAAAAGAAGGGCTGACATGATTGAAGTGTTTAAAATTTATGAAGGGAATTAGTACAGTGGATCGAGACTGTTATTTTAAAATGAGTTCATCAAGAACACGGGGATACAGTTTGAAACTTGTTGATGGTAAATTTTGCACAAATATTAGGAAGTTTTTCTTTACACAAAGAATGATAGACACTTGGAATAAGCTACAAAGTAGTGTGGTAGACAGTAAGACTTTAAGGACTTTCAAAACTCGACTTGATGTTATTTCAGAAGAATTAAATGGATAGGACTGGCTAGCTTTGTTGGGCTGAATGGCCTGTTCTCGTCTAGGGTGTTCTAATGTTCTAAAAAAAAGGAATACTCTGAAGTCATTTTGAGACTGCAATCTGAGTATAAGGTTTTATTGTACAAAGCTGTTATTATGAATCAAGGTAAGTTCTAATTAAACTCAATAACAGTCTATTAAAATAGCTACTTTGAATACTATATACTGTTCAGTTGACAGTGTTTTAAAAAAAGACACACCTGAGGTGTGATTTCTAAACTTTATGTGAATTCCAGAATGAAAGTATGTGGATGCCAAAAAAACTGGAAAATGTATACTGCAAAAAAAAATCATATTTATAAAACCTGGCATACACATGTTTCTATACAAAATCTGTTTATAAATCACAATCATCTTGTAAATGCTGTATGCATATGTGAATGGGCCTCCAACATCCATATATGGAGCATGCTAATCAACCTCATACATAAGCAATGTACAATGCTGCAAAAACTCATTGGTTGGTAGAACAGCTCCCACCTGACGTGTCAAGACCCCACTACCTGCATTCAAGGGTATCTGGCTGTGCTCTGCAACTGAGAGTTCAAGATCATATGCAGCATTCTAGCGCTTCTTCTCTGTGCTCTGGAGACTAGGAAAGCTACAGTATAAAGCATCAGCGTCTAAGTGGATACAGCTATTAATTGGCACATGTAATGATGTGATTGCTGTTACAATGAATAGTGCAGAGTATATGAGAAACTAATAGTATAGTCATTTACCTTATCAACAAGCCAGCCACCAAGTACAGAACTGTCACTTCTGCCAAAATTACTTTGCCCTAAAATAAATTAATCACGGGCTGGCCTGGGCAACTGAGACCCAATGTTTGTCAGCCACATCTTGGCATCACTGATGACTTGTGCATTAATGAAATGTAATTAATTACAGTTAGCAAAAGCAGCTTCTTTCTTAGTAGGTGCCCTTTTTATAATATGAGTACAGTCAATTACTCTGATTACATTAGGAGAACTAGACACTGCTCAAATTGCCTTTTTATGTTGGCAAAAACATGTTTTATTTATTTACATCCACTCCATACGAAAATTGGATGTTGTGCCTCACCACTCGGTTAATGGCTTCCAGCAGAGCAAGCATGATGGAGTGGAGCTCGGCTGAGATATTTCTGACCTGTCAGCCAGTATCCTGACAAGTTACAAGAAGCAGCCAATATTAAATGACGAAATATATATTCACATATATTTGTCCCAGCAATTCACATTATAATAATAACAGCTCAGTGATACAAATTATTATGTATCATTTAGCTGGTTTGTCTGCATTTCCCCACCTAATCTAGGATGTTATAATTTCCCAGTTTCTCCAAAATGTTGCGTACACATGGGTCAGAGTTGCCGTAAATTTGCGCATTTTCCCTAATCAAGTTTTCTTTTAATAAATCCTGACGTTTGTATCAGAAGTTGCTTATGCACATTTTGAGCCTCTTTTTATACATACAATAGCTTTATAAATTAGGTGCTGGGTCCTAAAGTTGGGCAAAGAAGTGCAAGCGAGTGCATTTCTGATCTAAATGATTAACAGAATATAAGCTTTTTAATCTTAAACATAGGTGACTATATTGAGGCCTAACTCATGTCATCAAAATTCTCCAACTCATCAATAAAGTTGACAAAGTAGAATTCTTTAATTAAAATTGTGAATCACTGAAGGACATCAAGATAGAAGCCATATATTGTGTTGTGGGAATCCGATTTTGGCTTTATTCACTATCTTTGGTTTCTGATATTTTTAATAGAATTCTTTACTTATGATTGTTGTCTCACATCCTAGGCTCTATTTACTAAATCTTATCTTTCAATTTTTTGACCGTGGCTAATTAGTTTTTACGATCCACCTTCTGATTCCGTGTCTTTTCAAACTGACTGCTGCTTTGTACAGTCATTACAATTAGTTAGAGCCCGTCATGGGCATGGGTTGCATGTTTTTCTTTCAAAGAAGGACTTTGATGGTTTAACAGAGAAGGAGTTTTTGGTGTTGTGTTCTCCTCTCATAATTTGGTAGAGCCGTAACTGATTTCACCTCTCTCTCTACCCTGCCTTGATGACTTGTCCAACCAGACAGCTCAAAAAGAAATTCTATTGCAGAGCAAAGGGTCTCCATCGTAGCCTTGTGGCTGTTACTTAAGGATTACCTCGCTGGTACTACACTTTATGCTTTGTTGTCTTTGTTTATAACTATAAGAAATAAACTATGATGAAATATTATAGTCTATGGCAGGGGTGTCAAACTCCGGGCCTGGAGGTCCGCAGTGGTTACAGGTTTTCATTCTAATCCTTTTCCTAATCAGTGAGTAGTTTTCACTGCTAATTAACTCCTTTTCCCTTCATTTCAACAGCCCTGTTTTTAAGGATTCAGTCCTCTGAATTGATTTGTTTCTTCATTAAATGGCAGCCAAACAGAAATGAGACGTGAAACGAGCCAACAGATGACCAGCTAAACTGTGATTTCAAACTCCAACCAATTTCACTCCAACCAATTTCACTCCAACCAATCTCTTAATGCGAAGCTGATTCTGGCTGTTAATTAAGCCCGTTATTTAATTCAATGGCTTGTTGCTGCTCTCATTCTGCCACAGCAGACATTTCCAAATCTGTTGATTTTTATGTTTTTTCAGTCATATGGTGGCTTGTTTGATGTCTCATTATTGTTTGGCTACTAATTAAGTTAAAGAGACAATTAAGGGGCCTGAGTCAAGTTAATTAAAACTAAAGCAAAAGAAGTTAATTAGCAGTAAAAATGGCTTACTAATGGAGAAGATGGTTAGAATGAAAACATGCAGCCACTGCGGCCCTCGAGGACCGGAGTTCGACACCTGTGGTCTATGGTATCCTAAAACCATTATTATTTTTGGCAGTAGCATATTAAAGTTTTCTTCTTTTACTTTGCATGGATCACCCCCTCTGGTCAAGCCAGGGTTCCTTCAAATTTACATTTATATATTGTAATAAAGAAACACACACAAGTATAAAGGTTTGGGGTTTTTAGGCCCCATATACTGTAAAGCAAAATGAAAAAGAGTGTCAGTGTTTTCTTCCCAGTACAACAGACCTTAAATTAAAGCAGGTTGGACAATTTATAACGGGGAACAGGAAGTGATGAAATGATGATGGGGAAAGTCGTGATGGATGATGGGAGAGTGATGTCATCATTGGGGGACCGGAGGTTAGAAAGGACCCCGGAAGTGGGTGGTACCAGAAGACTTCTGGGTTTGTTTATGGCGGCGGTGCTTCTGTCTTTCTGAAGGAACAAGAAAAGAGAGGTTAATACCCCGCCATTGTCCCCCGGCACGGCGTCGCGGCGCCCGTCGGGTCCTTAAGCCGCTCCCCATGCACTTGTGCGTGATAATTTATATATACTAGCTGTCCCCCGCGGCTCCGTTTGCGTAGTAGTGAAACAGGACAGTGAGGAGGGCCCAGGTGAGCTCCCCACAGCTGACGTCACACTTCCCCCTCACCTTGGCCCACAGCCTCTGTCTCGGGTTAGCATGAATATATCCCTCCTGCAAGCGAACTGTGATTCTTAGTGCAATGAGAAAAGTCGCAAAATCAACCAGAATGTTCAAGCAAATTATAGAAAAAAACCTGATCTAAATCCATTAAGTAGTTCTCTCGTTTGCTAGCTATGCTAAGCTAAGATAAGGAATGCCCCGAGGCTAGCGCATAAGTGAGGAGGGCCCCGGCCCTCTCACTCGGCCCACTGTGTGTCTCTCGGATTCACACAAATAAATCAGTACCACAAGCGAAGTATGATACATAGTGCAATGAGAGAAGTCACAAAATCAACCGGAATGTTCAAGCAAATTATAGAAAAAAACCCAATCTAAATCTGTTAAGTAGTTGCAGACAGACAGAAAGACATTGAATTTTATATATTGAGAGATTTATTGCCATAGTTTGCACTAACTCCTTGGAAGACATGTGCCGGGAGAAAATGGAAAACTAATGAAATGGAAATGAGAACTTAAGATGTCTTAGTGCCTGTGCTGTTATCTTTTGAGCAAACTGGAAATGCGTCATTAGGGATATGCCACAGAAGAGAGATCGCTTACATAAGGATGCCAGCTCAATCCAGAGAACAGCCTCCTCCTGTCCACTAGCCACCATTTTGTGTAAGAGACAAATGAGAGAGACCAGACTGTTTGTTTAACTTCATTGAAAAGAACAGTTCTCTGCCTGAAAGGCTGCAACAGTCAGGAGAAAAAAAAATACATTCACTGGTGAGAACGTACTGAAAGGGATTAAGCACGTCTTTATTGAAAATTAATGCAATCAGTGCAGCTGGTTAAAAATAGCTTCCTTGCTGTGACAATATGTTCATTTTAAGAAGGGTGCCCTTGTTATATATCTCACCACATCAAGAATGGTGCCAACGAGACCAGATGTATTTAATGGTGCACTAATAATAATGTAATCCATGTGAAGCAAGGATAAACACAGAACACACAGTTCGGAGTAAAAACACTTCAGACTCTCCTAAACAGGTCCTTAAAAACCTACAAAAAGGTGGGTTAACTTCTACACTTTTCTAGTACCACCATAACGTTAACTTTCTTCGACCCCTGTCTCTCTTTTACACCACCATTGGCTCTTTCTTAATTAAGGGAGATATGCAAAACTCTCTTCCCATATCTAGACTCAATAATGCGTCTGGATTGAGGCAATTATAAATCCCATTTTGGGAATCACTCTAAGCCAAGCCCTGGAATGCCTTTCAGAGTAAGGGGCAGCCTTTCTTTAGCAGAGGAACTCCACACTAGAACTCCTTTTAGCAGCTTCTGTGATCTCTCTGGACTTTCTGATGCCCCCGAAGAACTGTGCTTTGATGGCAGCTCCTCAGTATCGCTGGCAAAATGGGATCAGAAGATGGACTAAAACCTTAAATGAAACAGAAAAACAGGAGAATCAGGTACCAAAACATCAGGCAGACACATAGAACAAAATGCTCGCTACTTAAGCTGAAAATGACTATGAAAAATTAAACTCATTGAAAATAAATCAACAGCAACCTGTCCGTTTGCCTGTGGCGCTGGCTTTGAAGTGTGCTAATGAAATCACATGATGCAACTTCTGGAACACACCTCTAACAACCAAACATCATATTATGGCAATGAGACCACCAAATGGTGGTGCCAATGAATAAATAAAAATTGGGTTAAGGTAAGACATAATGATAACAATATTTAACATACAGTAGTATGTCTAGAGATAATTACTTGTAAAAATCACCATACAGGGAGATTATCTGCTGTCCTAAACCTTCAAAAATGTAAAATAACCCTGAAATAAAATTTTATACCCAACAGAAACATGTAATTTCATCGGAATCATAACATTCTTCCCTCTCTGTCTCTCTTCAGACGCTTTGTTAATTTTTGCCTGATTGGGTCGGACATTTTCTTCCTAGGTGGGCATGTTCTATGTCCCCCACTAATACTCCTGTCTATTGCACTTTGATGGTGTCAAACCTGTTTGAGTTTAATGCTTTCTGGTTGCTCTCTAGCAGTTTGGATCACTGTTTCTCTCTTTCTCCTGTGTCCACTACCTCACAGTATATATAGTGTATCATAATGGATGCCCAGAGCCAATGGCACAGGCATTTTATGGCATTTAGAACACCATATTAATCCCTGAGGGGAAATTGTCTTTTCACATGACCATCAGGCAGTAACAGAATTTGAACTGGCAACCTTCCAGATAGCAGCACAGATCCTTAGCCTCACAGCGACCACTCCGCCTTAACAGATAAGGAAAAGATAAGCAATTTAGTTCATGGATGGATAGAGGATGGATATGGTTTCATGTTTATTCCTTTTCACCTTTAAGATTCTGCAGACTTTTGAATTTGTGTATGTCGTGTAAACTTTTGTATATGTTTAGGCTTGACGTGCTGAGTGACAGTTTTCATTTGCATATCAAATCAGCACCTCAGACATAAAACTTTGCTTAGACCTTTACTGTGCATAGGAATAAATTCTATCCTCTAAACCTACTATTTTAATTAAAGAGTTGCAGGGAGTAGTAGCTTCCTTCCAGCAACATCAGCCATAAGAAAGGAGCTAAGCCTGGACAGCATGCCAGTCCATCACTGTCATACATTCACAATCAGCTCCACAAAGCTAATATACTGTAGCGACACCAAATAACCTCTCAATTTTAGGGTAAGAATGAAAAACTGAGTACTTAAAGAAAGATGAGAGGAGAATGGACAAACTCCACACAACTTCCTAGAGCTGTGTGGCAGCATTTTTAACCACTGCACTAACAAATACTGTATAGCTTTAAATTTCAAAATCAAAAATATATGTCTAAAATTGCTAAAAGAGCCCATGTTCATTGTTCAGTGTTTCTGTTATTTGAATCACTGTATAAATTAGCAAAATCAGAATGTTTAAAAACATGTCTATGATTGTGAATTTGTATGTTAAGGCAAGGGCAGTGCTTTTATAAGAACAAATAATTGGGCATTTGTCTCTGCAGGATCAGCCCACTTTCGTTTTTGGCCCACCCTGTTTTGTAGCTTAGCTTTTTACATTTTATTTTAACAAATGAAAATTAACCTATCAGGCATACAGGCAAGGTCTCCGTAATTGTGAGGGTTATACATCAATAACACTATTGAAAACTAAAATCTGCAAATATTATAGTTCTCACTTAAATATCCAATTTTAAGTGCTTTTCATATAAGCAAATCCACCTAATGTATTTAAAAAAGATACATGGCATCTTTATTGTAATATAAAAGATTTAGATTCACAATTAATACATTTAAAATAATAATTTTAATAGGTTTTTAAGTTGACATATTTATATTCAGTTTACAAAACAAAGCATGAGGTTTTTAAGCTGACATATTTATATTCAGTTTACAAAACAAAGCATGGTTGGCAATCTATGTCTAGTGTAACATTCAGGTGCGTTCGGCTGTTAACAACAACAACAACAACATTTATTTATAAAGCACATTTTCATACAAATAATGCAGCTCAAAGTGCTTTACATGACGAAGAAAGAGAAAAAAGACAAAATAAATAAAAATTAGAATAAGGGAACACTAATTAACGTAAAATAAAAGTAAGGTCCGATGGCCAGGGAGGACAGAAAAAACAAAAAAAAAACCTCCAGACGGCTAGAGAAAAAAATTAAATCTGCAGGGGTTCCAGGCCAAGAGACCACCCAGCCCCCTCTAGGCATTCTATCTAACATAAACTAGCAGGAGTACCCAGCGTTGCCCGGGAATCTATAACTGGTGAATTTCTCAAATGAAAGAAACAGAACATAGAAATTGAACAATTTTCTGATTGACATTTTGGTGTAATAGGTAATATAAGTGGTGATTCCAGAGCCTTTGGATACAGTATATTTTTGTTTTGCCTTGTGGTACGAAAATGAACAAATTCTGAGGATTGCCCACTCTAGAACATGGCACGTAGAGTTGTCCCTGTGAAAAGCATGGATTTTCCAAATTGATTCTTTTAACTTGGAACGATTGCCCTTGAGCCTTATTAATTCACAGAGCAAAAGCCAAACAAACAGAAAATTGTAGCCATTTAAAATCAAAGGGTAAATCATTTGGAATCAGTGGTATTCTTGGTATGAAAACATCTTTACGTCTTGCGCAACCTGTTATGATAGTTGGTATAATAATATTGGGATAGAGAGCCTTGACACAAAGGCGAGTTGCATTAAACACTTTTGGAGGATCAAGATTTCAAAGTAGCATGATAGGTGCTCCAGTTTTAAGGCACAAATTGTGTGGGGGAAGTCCTGCTGGTTCCAAAGAATTCAGAAACTCTGTTGGAAACAACACAGCTTGAGCATGGTCTATGAAAGTGTCGATAGATTTGTAATTTTTAAGGCTTCCTTGGAATTATCTATAGGATGTGAATATTTATTTGGTTGACACTTTCATTCTTGGGAGCTAAAATAGCTCTTTGAGGTAGCCATTCATGTGTTTTATAATTCACGTGAATATTGGGGAAAACTTTTTCTTGTAGCTCCTGAACACTTGGAACAATATTGGAAAAGGATCTTTCAAATTCAATCAGCCCGGTATTACTATGTATAAGAACCTTCCCATCTCTTAGCATAAGCAATTGTTTAGAGAACGATTCAGCAAAGGTGTCATGACACAAATGAACAGTCATGTATGTTGTGAGCGTAATGTTTCTGACGTATTTCCACAGGTGTGATGCTTTAAGACATGCATTCAGCTCATCAGCAGGTGTTGATCTTGGAATAACGGGAAGTGTCTGCCGGAAGTACTCTGGATTCTGTCTGGTGTCGCGTTTCAGACGCACTTGAAATAGACTTTTTTCTGGCACAGGAAGTGGATGTTCCAATTCTACGTGTTTTTTTTTGGTGGCATGGGTATATTAGCGAAAAGCAGGACAATTATAATGTGTTACATGGTATAACGTACGGAATAAGCATCACAGTGAGATGAATTTACCTTATTTACAATATGTCGGAAAGCGAACAAATAGTACCAGTCAGTCAGAAAGACCAACAGTGAAATTGAACTGTGAGTCGGAAAGTGAGCAAATAGCACCACAAATACGGAAAGCCAGTCACGCGCACTGGGTCCTTCACGTTTTGCATCCATACGGCAGTTCCCCTTCACCCGATGAAAGCAGTCGGCCTTCTCATACTTGGACACTTCCGGCGTCTTTTGGCAATTTAAAGAAACATGAGTAAAGAGCGATGCAGAGGGACCAAACATGCCGCTAGATGGTGCCACCGTTAACGTCTGTCGCAACGTGCGGCCATCTTGTCGATGATAAGTACGGGGACCTGTGCTGAACTTTGTGTCGGTGAAAAGGTGCTCTGCGCTTCACCACGAACATTTTTCCCAACCAAACATACCCCATGACCTCCTCCTGGTCACAAAGGAGCCCCATCCCTAGTTTGGTGGCGATTGGACGCCCGGTGCAGATTTGTATGGCGGACAAACAAACATACGTACATCGACTCTGCTTCATATATTAGATTAGCAGAGTCCTTTATCCAATGTGACTTACAAAGCAAGTTATAATAGATACAAGAATGATTAAAAGGTGCATGCATCAAACGCAAAAGAGAGTAAAATGAAAAAAAAAGAGCAATATTATTACCACATAATTATATCAGCAACTAGAGGAGAGAGAGGTTAGGAGCATGCGCTGATACTGTGCATTGCCATACCCACCACATGACAAACCAACTCAGGATCCCAGATTGGGACCTGAGTGTAGCCATGCAACGGGTGACACCTCAGCACCACACAAGTTCAGATGGAATGGAACCAGTGTGAGGTTTTTTTATGGTGGTCTGCAACTAGACTAAAACAAATATCAGTATACTAAACTCTTGGTCTGTACAACAGCGGCTATCATATACTAAGCAGTTTTAAAATATTTAAAGAAAAGGTGCACCTTCAAAAGACATCTAAGCATGAATAAACCATTGCACAGATACCATTCCACAGCTTTGGAATAAGAATGGAGAAGCATTGTCCAGTCTGGCAAGTGGAGGGAAATGGGCAAAATTCATGAATGGACATATTGAGAGACCAAAGTCTGAAGATATTGAGGAGCAGAACCATTTAGAGAACCTTGGGTCAAGACAAGAGTTTTCAACTGGATCCTTGCAGTAACAAGAAGCCAGAAAAGAGAGCAAAGCAATAGAGCAGACGGAGTGAAATGAGGAACAGAGAACACCAGACAAGCAGGTGCATTCTGGAGGAGTTGGAGACGTCAGATAGCAGTTGAAGGAAGTCCCAACAAGAGAGAGAGCTGTAATAGTGCAGCCGAGAAAGAACCTTGCATGGGACAATCACTGCCTTGAGCACAATGCAATGGGGAAAAAAGGTCTGGCTTGCTGTAGGCCTGACTGGATTAAGTAGGGTAAGTAAATGGATAGATAAAGAATAAAAACAAACCCAAAAAATAAGTGAATAAGGGAAATAGTAATCACATTAAAGTGTCTTTTTCTGTTGATCAGTGTCAAAAAAGGCAAATTAATTCCATTCTTCCTCACCGTTGTATATCAATAACATGTGAAAACCTCCAATACATTTTATTGGCCTCTATATGATCACAGTCTTGCCAAACAACATCCACTTTACTTTCATACCAGAAAGCCACAGTTAAAAAATATAATTATTAGACAAGGATTATGAAAAATAAAAAAGCTGTAGTTGTAGTGTAATAAAAGAGAAATGATGAGTTAAGAGCTCAAAAAGTTCCCAGGAGGAGCTAAATGAGAGCTTCCCTGCTGGGGTCTTCTCGTTTGGATTTCTTTACATGAAAATTCTTGTTTACGATTCAAGTATTTTTTTTTTTTTAATAAAAATAAGGAAGACTTTTATAAGCTCAGCATTGGCAGGCTGCAGTAACTTTTGCCGTAACAAGTATTAAGATTTATGGGTTGTATGGTTCTTATATACTGAAGCCTTTACACTTTGGACTTACGGGGGAGGTGGGAGGTTCAGCAGGCAATGTGCTTGAATACACAGCTTCAGAAACGTAATGTGCAGGAAAAGATGCCAAACCAGTGATTTGTCATGCTAGAGGCAACTAAAGAGTGATTCAACGACTGAGCCTGAATCTTAAGAAACCTAAATCTCTCAAGGAAGTTTGTCCTGTAATTTCTAGAACAATCTTTAATGATGGAAATGGAAGAAAGAGCATGGATCCTTTCAATGCGACCGCAACTGATTTAGGCTTAATGAGCAGCAGAAGAGTGGAATTGATTTCAGGATGTATTTGACAGAATACATTCAAAACATGGTTTAAGTGGAAAAGCACATATTACCTTGTGAAGCGTTTAAAAAGAAAACTACAGTTATCAAGTGCACTTGTCTCATTTGCAGACTGATTTCAGCTCTGAGCACTCTGCAGGGAATAGTCGTTCTACTGGGAAACTGCACAGTTTTGTTTATTTTACCTGTGAGCTTCTTTTTTAGTGATAACACAATTCCATTTTTTTTTCTTTTAGCCTAAATAATCTGCCAGGGTCCTTTGTTTAGCTTCCAGGCACATTTTCTTTTTAATTACTCCATTCCATCAAACTGAATAATGAGATCGCTAATGAAATTAGCGGTTTTCCATCTTTTTCTTTTTTAAGTGTTTAGTACTTGTGGGTGAAAATTATTAAGTGCAGGGACTCTTCTTTGGACGATTGCCACACTCTTTATTAATCTGAAGTAAGCAACGGCAGTTTCATTTACTCATTTAAATAAACTTTAATATGTAGCTGCACTGGAACTGTGGGGTGTTTTTTGTTTTTTTTGTGAGTGACAAATAAGACAATGAGTATCAGCAATTACAATGAAAGTTAGTGGTATACACTCGAAAGCTTAGAGAAAAAGCCAGTCTGAGGCTTATATTGACCTCAGATGTCTGAAAGTGTGATTTACACTCTCATTCGGTTAGTGACAGGAACCAAAACAGTGATGACAAAAAAAGCAGTTCTTATATAGAAAACAATGTACTGCTTTGTTCTTCTTGTAACTCAGTCCACTGTATATGAAATTCAATAATAAAATGACAAATATATGGATTAAATAAAACACCAATGCAAATAAGCACAGTCTTGATTTTTATGGGGTCTTAAACCATAACCCACTACAAAACATTTTTATAATACCAACAAAAGCAATGTAGTAGATTTCAAAACAAGCTGGCTTTAAAGATAGAGCAGGATGTGAAAAATCACTATAATATAATATTAAACCCATTTTGAACTGCCACAAAGAAAAGTATACTTCTTCAGAAAGATATTAAGAGCAGAAAAAAAAAGTTTTGATGAAACCAGGCCATTCAGCCTAACGCACCTTGTCAATCTCTGTTCACTCTCTAATAAGGGTAAGTCGAGCTGTGAAAGTCAAGTAAGTGTCACTATCTATCACACTAGTTGGTATCTTATTGCTTGTATCTCTTGTTTTCTGCATGAAAAACTAGTTTCTAGTATGAAATTTACCCTTAACCAGCTTGTAAATGTACAAGTTGGCATGCAAAAATTAGATTAAGTCAATAAAGGTAGGAGAGAAGTCCTCATGCACAATGTTTCATTTTGTAAGTTCTGTTATCTACGCTAGAAGACATGCAGTATTCATTGGAGCAGCATGTTTCGATTGTGGACCTACAGTATATGTTCACACAGGCTCTTTCTTGGAACAATATCTCATTGGGAATATGCCTACATAACGCCTAATTGGTGAAAAATTCGAGTAACGTTGGTATTGTAAAACAAAAAGCCCTAACATCAGTTGTGGCTGATTTTGCACATTGTGTGGAAAAATGTCCTCATAAGTCAATGCAGTGATATCAGAACAGAAGAGTGTGTCACAAAGGTCGAATCAGTGTCAATCTTTACATTGCCGCTGAAGGAGACCATTTTCAGAAGAGATTTTTAATGCTTAGTAATATTCCATAGATAACATTCTCTAATAATAACACTGGTCTGCACCAAACTTCTGCCGTGCAAGAAAATTGTTGTACTTCATAGATTTAGATGTGCTGAATCCATTTGTGAAACTGGAATTTCTCTATCATAAAATGTTTCTGTGAGATCAGATTCGGTGAAAAATATTTTTTTATATTTGTTTCATATTTTAAGTATTTTTTATGCTCTGCATATTATCTGAAGCATATTTTCAGCTGAAAAATGTCAGTCTTCCTAATTCTTAAAATTAGTTGAGGTTGAAAAAAAACAAAATTCAAGTATTGACCATGCATTTTTTGATCTCTGTCAGTATTTTTGTTCTCTCTTTTTATTCCTTCCTACAGTATATTTTGAAAGTTAGAAAGATGCCTTTTTAGAGTCCCAAAGAGTGAAAGTTTTAGATAAATGGTTTTTACAGAAAATGCATGGTTAGGTTCATCCATCCACTGTCCTGACCAGGTAATAGGTAAGCAAACAATAAAAGAGAACATGGGAGTGGTCTCTGAAGAACCTGCGGAGATCACTCAGATGGAGAGATGTTATAGCGGACAGTTTAGCGAGTCTTTATTAGCAGACGTCTGTTGGTCATTTCACTGCGAAACACCTCCAGAGGATTTTTAAAGGGGACAAAACTAACAAATAACTACTTTATGCAAGTTATAATTATATTTAAAACAATTATGTGTGTATTTTATCATTTTTTAAATTTAAATAATTAATTTAAAAAATATATTGTGTATTTTCTTTAAAATATTGTTTTCTTTTACATTTTATCTCTCAAAAAACTTATTTTCACCTCTCAAAAACTACAGTAGATGTGATAGAGCAATTCTTTTGCCAGATTTGGATTTAGCACCCACAAATCTTTAAATCAATCAACATTGTCATTAATGTTACGTAAATGACCCAATAGCCATAATACAGAGATACAACACCTCCCTGGAAAGTGACTCAAGTAAAAGTAAAATTTGCCCATGAGCAAACTACCAGGAACAGGAGTGACCCTTTGCTTAGAGTGGGCTCCCACCAGGAAGGCCAAAGGAATGGTGAAGGTGAGCAACAGGAGTAAGTTGCAAAGGGACTGATGGTAGGGGCCCAAGCCCGTGAAGCGTTGACTGTGCCTGTCGGAGGATATCTCTTGTCTCTGCAAAGTCATGTCTGGGGTAAGCAGAGGAGACATCAGTATTAGAAAGAACCACTGATGCCTGTTTTTTTGTTTTAACCTCGTTTTAATGGATTACTTCTTTATATTATTGGGTTTTAAACTCCAAAAAAGGCACCTGTTTTATGGATTATTTAATTATGAAACAATCAGTGCACTATTTTGCACTTAGCGGGTTTTTGAACCCCTGTTTGAAAATTCAAACCATTGAAGTGTTTTGCACCTACCCCTCACCTACTAAGTGTCCCCATTGCCCTGCTCATTCTGGTCACAGCAATTGATGGTACTGGGTCCAGCAGAGAAATGGCAGCTACAGCCAACTTGGACCATCATGTTTGTTGGGATGAGCCAGTGGCAGTGAAGAACAAAGATGGATGGAAGATAGACAGCAAAAGGATGTGGTGTCTGACTGTTTAATGAACCCACATACTCAAGCTGGAAAGACTCATTTGAATTTTGAATTTTTAAAGGATGATTTATTTATTGATTGATTGAGTTTAACTGTTTTTTTAAGTTCTTATTATTTTAATGTCCTGATTTAAAAAGTCTTGGGTTTACTTTGCCTATTATGTGTCCTTATTGGCCTGTCTATCCCAGTCATGACTATAGATCATCACAGAGAATCTATGTAAACACTTCCTTATCTCCATTAAAATGCTACCAATGGTGGTCCATGGGAACAGAGGGGAAAACAGTGAACAAGAATATATTCTTATCTCAGAAAATATAAAGGCAAGGATTAGTCATAAAATATGATGCTTCCAATTTCCTTTTGTTGTCATTAACATATCTCTGACACACAAAAGGCATTTTTCCTATATTCAAACCTTTACTGCTGCAAAATGAAAATATTTGTCAACTTTGAATCCCATTTTAAACTTCAAAAATAAGCAGTATTAAAAACATTATTTTTTTTGATAGAAAAAGTAGTTTTAAAGAATGAATGAATGGAAGGATATATGTGTATGTATGTATATATATATACTATATATATATATATATATATATATATATATATATATATATATATATATATTGTAAAAAAGACACAAATAGTCGATAAAGGTTTGGGGTTTTCCGGCCCCGTATACTGTGGGAAAAGTGCAAGTCGATAATACTTTCTGTACAATTGTCATAACACCGTTCGCCATCATGGCGGACGGGGGGAACATTTATGAGGGAGGGACCGGAAATGGATGTAGCGCTGCTGGGAAGGAACCGAGATGGATGATGGGACTGCTGACGTCATTGGGCTGCGACAGAGGGAAGGCGGAAGTGGCGTGTTGAGAGTCCATGTTCAGACGTTCATGGCGGTGTTGTGTCTTTCTTTCTGTTTGGAAATAAATAGAGAAAGGTTAGTACTCCGCCATTCCCGTCTGGTATATGTCTTCGCGCAACAGTTTAGGTCGTTCCGCGGCTCCCTAATCGCGCGTGCGTGACAATATATATATATATATATATATATATATATATATATATATATATATACTGTACTATATATACAGTCATACGAAATAGTTTGGGAACACCTCTCAGGCCTGCATAATAATGTACTCTACTTTCAACAAAAAAAGATAACAGTGGTATGTATTTCATTTCCTAGGAACATCTGAGTACTGGGGTGTTTTCCAAACAAAGATTTTTAGTGAAGCAGTATTTAGTTGTATGAAATGAAATCAAATGTGAACTGACTGTGCAAATATTTGGGTCCCCTTGTGATTTAGCTGATTTGAATGCATGTCACTGCTCAATGCTGATTACTTGTAACACCAAATTGGTTGGATTAGCTTGTTAAGCCTTGAACTTCATAGACAGGTGTGTCCAATCGTGAGATATAAAGGTATTTAAGGTGGTCCATTGCAAGTTGTGCTTCCCTTTGACTCTCCTCTGAAGAGTGACAGCATGGGATCCTCAAAGCAACTCTCAAAAGATCTGAAAACAAAGATTGTTCAGTATCATGGTTTAGGGGAAGGCTACAAAAAGCTATCTCAGAGGTTTAAACTGTCAGTTTCAACTGTAAGGAATGCAATCAGGAAATGGAAGGCCATAGGCACAGTTGCTGTTAAACCCAGCAGGTCTGGCAGGCCAAGAAAAATACAGGAGTGGCATATGTGCAGGATTGTGAGAATGGTTACAGACAACCTACAGATCACCTCCAAAGACTGCAAGAACATCTTGCTGCAGATGGTGTATCTGTACATCGTTCTACAATTCAGCGCAATTTGTAGAGAGAACATCTGTATGGCAGGGTGATGAGAAAGAAGCCCTTTCTGCACTCACGCCACAAACAGAGTCGCTTGTTGTATGCAAATGCTCATTTAGACAAGCCAGATTCATTTTGGAACAAAGTGCTTTGGACTGATGAGACAAAAATTGAGTTATTTGGTCATAACAAAAAGCGCTTTGCATGGTGGAAGAAGAACACCGCATTCCAAGATAAACACCTGCTACCTACTGTCAAATTTGGTGGAGGTTCCATCATTCTGTGGGGCTGTTTGGCTGACTGGGGCTGTGTGGCTGACTGGGGCCCTTGTTAAAGTCGAGGGTCGGATGAATTCAACCCAGTATCAACAAATTCTTCAGGATAATGTTCAAGCATCAGTCCCAAAGTTGAAGTTAAGCAGGGGTTGGATATTCCAACAAGACAATGACCCAAAACACAGTTCGAAATCTACAAAGGCATTCATGTAGAGGAGAAGTACAATGTTCTGGAATGGCTGTCACAGTCCCCTGACTTGAATATCATCGAAAATCTATGGGATGATTTGAAGCAGGCTGTCCATGCTCGGCACCCATCAAATTGAACTGAACTGGAGAGATTTTGTATGGAAGAATGG